>NC_134545.1:69069258-69372289 GCF_050624435.1 Tenrec ecaudatus
TATTAAGTAATTTTGCTCAACTATCTACTATTTTTTAGAGATTTTATGCCAATTGGGAGAGCATAAAATGGCTCTGCCCAATTTGAATCAATACATTGTTACTCCTTCTATTTCATGGTTTTATCAAGTAGTTTTGTTTATTTCTCATATATGTAATCTGGAAATATTTTCATTTTCTCAAACTTGATATATAATCTTAGAACTATATTCACTGTTTTATGGAGAAAAAAGTCTTTAAGCAGGGATCAATAGCTACTGTCCCTTCCAGAACCTACACAAGAAAATATAATTAAAACAGAAATTCATTTATTTATATTTGTCTTAAGGATAACGTGTTGTTGTTAACAGCCATGAAGTGAGTTCCAACTCACAGCCAAAACAAAATAAAACAAAACAAAACACAGACACCTGCTGCCACCATCCTCATCAACGTTCCTCTGCTTAAGCCCATTATTACAGCGTGTCAATTCATCTCCTTGAGAGTCTTCTTGTTTTTCACTTGCCGCCTGCTTACCAAGTATACTATGAAGGTACTAGTGCTTCCTAGAAGCATGCTCCACCTAAGTGATTTGAAGTCTGTCTATCCTCACTCCTGAAATATCTGGCTCGCTTCTTCTAAGACAGATTTATTCGTTCTTCTGATATGCCATGGCATATTCATTATTCTTTACTAATACCATAATCTGAATAACTAAAATTTGAGAAAATAAAATATTTTCAAATTACAAATAAGAGAAATAAACAATACTATTTGACAGTATCATGTCTTAAATCAGGTGTACCCCAGTCCTCTAAGTGGCCTCTTTGGTTTTGTTTTTTAACACTTTAAACAGATAATTTGTAGTAGATTTCACCTATTAAATAGACATGCAGGCATGTGTTGCTTAGGCTTCGCTATGTATTCTGTAAGATTTAATGTTATAGGTTTTGGAAATTGCATGAACACAACATTTTAAGTTTTATATGTGCTGCTCCTGGTTGTAATCCTTACTGCCTCTGCTAAAGCTGCTGCGGGAGCTGCTGGCAGAGGCCAGAGAAAAGGTACCAAAGGAAATGACAGAGAGGGCAGAGACAGGAGTAGATGGAAGAAAGCAAATGGGAAGTGAGCAAGGTGCTCACTCAGCAAGCTGGGCTCTACAGTCCCTGCCACTAACACATCTGCCACCCCCCCCCCATTCACCTGACTAAGCACAAGAGCTTGTGCTCAGGGCCCAGTCCTCAGTCTCCTCTGCCTATAACACACTGTTGTCCAATGTTAAAAGTCTCTGGGTTTAGAGGCTTTAAAAAATTTAGCAGGGAATAATAACCAAAGGAAGAATGCTTTTCTTCAAAAATCTATTTTAAAAAATGAAGGAGGTGGGGGGAAAGGTAGAGATGTCAACAAACCCAGGGACAAGGGAACAACAAGTGATCAAAATCGGGAAGGTGTTGGAGGCCTGGTAGGGTGTGACCAAGGGTAATGTAACCGAGAGGAACTACTGAAACCAAATGAAGGTTGAACATGACAGTGGGACAAGAGGAAAGTAAAAGGAAATAGAGGAGAGAGCTAGGAGGTAAAGGGCATTTATAGAGGTCCAAATAAAGGCATATATATATATATATATATATATATGTAAATATATTTATATATGAGGATGTGGAAATATATCTATGTGCATATATGTATAGATTTAGTATTAAGGTAGCAGATGGACATTGGACCTCCACTCAAGTACTCCCTCAATGTAAGAATACTTTGTTCTATTAATTGGCATTCCATGATGCTCACCTTCCCCATACAATCGCTGAAGACAAATGTGTGCATAAGTAAATGTGGTGAAGAAAGCTGATGGTGTCCAACCATCAAAAGATATAGCGTCTGGGATCTTAAAGGCGGCCATCTAGCTCAGAAGCAACAAAGCCCACATGCAAGAAACACACCAGTCTGCATGGTTACGAGGTGCTGAAGGGATTAGTTATCAGGCATCAAAGAACAAAAAATCATGTAATTGTGTGCTCACCACCCTGATATGATCACTGAAGACAAATGGGTGCATAAGCAAATGTGGTGAAGAAATCTGATGGTGTCTGGCTATCAAAAGATATAGCGTCTGGGGTCTTAAAGGCTTGAAGGTGAGCAAGCAGCCATATAGCTCAGAAGCAACTAATCCCACATGGAAGAAGCATACCAACATCTGTGATTCAAGGATTGTAAATTATATAATCCAAATACACAGGAAGGAATATCAGACCTTAAATTGTGAGAATCTGTTGTGCAAAAGGCTATGGACAACATTGGAAACCCAAAATACATTTGCAGGATATTCACAGGGAATAAGCCTCTGATGATTTCCCTCTGACCAAAATTGAGGGGTGGAGATAACTTGGTAATCAGAGAGTATTGTAGAGATGACGATAATAGATTAATATTATAAATCTGACCTGAATTGTTAAAACTTTGTCATCAGATGGCCTGTTTGATACACTTTGTATTTGTTCTGGTTTTTCATATTTTCTGTGTGTTTGTTTCATATTGGGGTTTACTTAATTTTTATTTTTGTCATTGTCGGTAGCATTCTTGACTCACTGTTACATATTTTTTCTATGTTTTCAAGAATATGAGACCCAGGATGGATAAATATATAGAGACAATAACTAGAATAGGGCTTCGTAGGAAGTGGAGGTTAACAGGGAGCTGATATCAAGGAGTACAAGAAGGAAAACAGGGTTTGAAACAGACAGTGTTAGCGATAGTGTAAGACTGCTTGATATGATTGCACTATGGAATGGTCTGATGTCTGGATTAGGTCCTAATAAAATGGCTTGAAAGAAAAACAAATATTTCAATCCTTTGATAATTACTCAGTTCTAAAGCTGCTTCCACATGGCAGGCATTTGTTGGAGCCACGTACTACCCTCAGAATCAAATTGTGGACTGCTTAACTCATGCTGCTACTTTAGAAGTATACAAGTGTATAGTTTAAGAAATAACAAATTTATTCACTCACACTTCACAAGGCTACACGTGTGGACTCAAGGTGCCAGCTCAGTGGGAGACGTGTCTCTGCCGTTTCTGGGAGGAGATCTTCGCTCTCAATCTTTCCACATCTGCTGTCGCAGTATTCCTTAGAGAGCTCCACCTGTCAGCTCGATCTTCTCTAGAAATCTGCCACACATTCATAATCCCTCAAGTGACTTCCTGGTGTCAACACACAAAACTGCAAATCCCCCTTTTGGGGAGCTTGTCTTGGTGACTCTAGCTTGCTCTAGTCCTGATCAACCAGAGAAAAGCTTCTCCTTTTCACTTGCAGCCAGTCTGCTTTTGTTTCTCAATGGCACTGAGGAAGACCTGGGTTGGTAACTTGTGGACATATATATGTGCATGTACATGTGTGTGTGAGAGAGAATTGTATACCTTCTTAGCTACAGCACTGGTAATGTAATTGCTGACCTACAAGAGGAAATGTACATAAGAAGATGTGTATATTTCCTTTCAGACTTTATAAGCATTGTATTAAAAATATTTCCAATGCCAATATTTATTTTTTTATCTAACAAGAAATAGTGAACAAAGTAAATTATGACATGGCTCTATATTTTTTAAAAGAACATTGTGTTGTCTCTTGGTCATAGGTTAACTTTAAAATTTAAGATTCAGGAAGCTATGTGTATTTAGAGTCAGAATATTGAAGGACCAGTATTTTGTTTGGGCAATGTTCTAACCCCTACCCCACCCCAAACATGTACATGCCCATTTATTGGAAAAATAAGATTTTAAGTGATCATCAGAACATTAATATAGTACTGCTTCTAGCTGTTAATTTTTATTATGACAAATTGAAAACAGAGGCAATATACAGTGGGAAAGAGGAATAAATTAATAACCCATCTTACTTCAATTTTAAGGGTATTTTTTATTCATGATACAGAATAAGAAAGAACAGTAAAAAAGATGGACCCAACTAAAAAAAATTTTTTTTTCCTATCCTAGCCCACCAGAGGCTGCTCTCAAGCATTGTAAATTTGTCTTTTTAGGTTAGAAAAGTCTAGTCAGTAGCAAAACCATTATATCAAGTTTTAATGAAAAGGACAATGAGTTTCTATAATTTAAAGTTCAAGAACCCATATG
This sequence comes from Tenrec ecaudatus, assembly GCF_050624435.1. NCBI lineage: Eukaryota > Metazoa > Chordata > Mammalia > Afrosoricida > Tenrecidae > Tenrec > Tenrec ecaudatus. The sequence continues at coordinate 69,073,367 of NC_134545.1, forward strand.
GATACATATTGATGGAGTGCTAAATGTTCAGTTAACTTCTAAAGTTAACTGTGATCCTGTTATAGATTGAATCGTGTCCCTCCCCAAATTTAGATCAACTTAAATAGTCCATTTATCTCAGTGTTATGTAATTATTCTCCATTTTGTGCTCAGATGTTATTGTTTTATATGTTGCAAATTGTAACATCTAAAATGCTAATGCAATCCTCAACACGAAGACCATATGTTCCACCTATGGGTCTATCTATATAGGTTCCAAATTTCACATTCTAAGCCTCAGTAATGACCAATGCATCTTTATTGCATGTTTGATGAATTTCAGACTGCAGATGTTTCTGGAATTCTTCAATTTCTTCCTCGTTGGCTTGAGAGGATAGCTCATCAGTTTTGAGAGTCTTCCATTTCCTACGCAGCCATCCTGTAGACCATAGTGTAACTCCTCTGTGGGATTCTGGGACTGCAATTGTACTCTCCTAAATTTATGTGCCCTTCCAACCCCTTTTCAGAGAAAACAAATTATTTCTATGCGCTCTGGCAATTAAAAATGTGTGTGTGTGTGTGTGTGTGTGTGTGGCAGTTACATAATCTCCTGCAGGTAAGATGAAGAAGGTAAGGTTATATTAATGAGGCAGGATATCAAGTACATGATTAGGCTCTTTCTTGAATCACTCTCTTTTGAGATATAAAAGCAATGAAACTGGAAGCAGAGATCAGAAGGACCAGAATACCAAGAAAGAATATCCAGGACCGTGACCTCCTAAGAACCTCACTGAGCACTTCTTACAAGATTGATAAATCCGAAGAGGATGCTGCAAGACACATGTAGATGTCTCTCTGCCGAGCAACCCGCCCACCTACACTGAAAGGAGGCAAAGAGCGAGAAGGGCTTCCTTTGGTTTCAGTGAACTTTGTGCACTTTTAGCCTCCTGCACGGTAAGAGAACAAGTTTCTCTTTGATAAAGCAATCCATTTCTGGTGCTTCTATAGCCGCTCTGGGTATCTAAGGCAATGGCTTTTAAGTATTTGGTCACCATGAAAACTTACATTCATTAGGGAAAAACAACTTTTTAAAAAAAAAATCTGCTGTGAAATCTCCCATCTTCTGGAACAGTTCTTTAGCATTTTTCCTTCATGTCTAGGAGAATCGCACAGCAATCAAATATCATAATATTATTTAACTTGATCCAAAAATTTACTTGAACAAATAAATGTATTCAGAGATCTTACAAATGATAAACATCCATACTTCAGTTGGATCAAGCGTAGTTGTATAATTGCTGCCATCATCTTTCCAAAACAATATTACAACAGTTTCTTTCAAAACTCCTTGATATTATCTCCCCTTACACCCCTCCCTCCCTCACCCTATCCCACTGGAACCCTTACTATTATATCATCATCATTATTTTTTTTTCATCATCATTATTATTATATCAATATTTTTTCCATGTCTAATCCCATGCAATGTATCTATTCACCTACAGTTCTATGATTCGGTCCTTTTGCGTGGAGTTCTAAAGTCATCATGGCTATCACATCGCACCCGCCTCTCTTCCACAACCTTCAGAGGATCCTTCCTCCCATTACTATTTCTGAAGGGTTTGTCTATTTTGGATTTAATGTGTCGAATGAGGTTTGAAGTTAATCAAGCAGCCATCTAGCAGTGAAGCAACAAAGTTAAGATGGAAGAAGCACACCAGCCTGCGTGATCATGAGGCATTGATAGGAATAGTATCAAAAATTAAAAAATAAGCAATCAGAATGATGTAAAAGAGCATGACAAGTGGAGACCCAACCCCCCCCCCCCGTAAGACAATTGGATGGTCCCTTACAGAAGGCCACATGGAAGGGATGATATATCCAGGGTGCAGTATAACACTGATGAAATGTACTTTTTACAATTATAATTAGCCTACTTTCAACCACTTATTTTTAGAAATGAAAATACTTTATGTGCATATAGTAACCGTATTCATAAGATTAGATCCATGGCAGGTAGAAACCCAGTTAAGAAGACACCTTTTCACAGTTGATGTCAAAACAAAATTTACAACAGTACTGTAAAAAATAGATTAACACACATGCATGAAATTACAGCAAAGGGGAAACATGTTTACATACATATAATATAGGTAGGTAAATTGTTAAAGCTGCTCATTTAGAGTATTTCTGTTATAGTAGCATGGGTGAATGTAGATATGCTATTATTTTTGAGAATAATTTTCTCATAGGCTATGAGAAAATGATATATGTTAGAATTGAGTAAGAAATACAAAACTTTGATTTCCCAAAAAAAGGTTCCCACACTTTGTATAATATGAGAAATGGGCCTAAAGATGGGGGGGGGTTTACAGGTGCTAAAGATAAGGGGGGCGCAGATAACTTAATCTCAGTCAGACATTCTCACAATATCCTATTTACAAATAAAGAAGAGGAATTTTATTTATTGATTAAAAGACTCCAAAGGTCATCAAAGGTGATATCCACGTGTTAACTTTGTTTAACCCACCACTCTGTTCCATTTCCTGTATATTTTTTAAAAATTATAGAATGCTTCACATAATCCTTATATAACATTTTCAAATGGACAAATTTGCTCTTTTTGATTTCCAAAAAGGATTAAAGATAGACGATCTTACAATTAAAGATAGATGATCAAACCTGAGAGAGAAAACTATAAGGAACTCAATGAATTCAGTCGGAGGATAATCAAGCCGGATCTGTGAGAAGACCAGACTAGCGGGCAAGAAACTGGAAATGGAGACTGAGGCTAATGTCTTTCTTACAATATATCTAGGTTCTATTTCATAGCGTTTCCTCAAACATCTGCTTTTTGACCTCATGCAAACCATATTGTTATATATTCTGTTACTTGATGACTCCTCCAGGACCAGTGATGAGATGCCTGGAGGGTGGAGAGAATGTGGGGTAGAAAGGGGGATTGATACAGGAATCTACACATAGCCTCCTCCCTGGGGGAGGGACAGCAGAGAAGAGGGCAGGGGGAGACGTCAGACAGTGTGACATATGACAAAATAATAATAATACATGAATGATGAAGGGTGAGGGGAGTGGGGAGGGAGGGGAAAATGAGCAGCAGATATTAAGGGCTCAAGTAGAAGGCAAATGTTTTGAGAATCATGATGGCAACAAATGTACATATGTTTTTGACACAATGAATGTACATATGGATTGTGATAAGAATTGTATGAGCCCCCAATAAAATGATTAAGAAATAAAAAGCATGGTATTTGGCTGATTCAGAATTAAACCAAGTGTCCATGCTTATATAAGTGGTTGCATTTCTATCAATTGCTTTCAGATTCCATAGTGAAGATACCTAATTAAATTACCCAATAATTTACTTTGTATTATTTTTATAATCCACTATTTACTCCTAAGAGTTAATGTACATTTACTTAAATATTTATTCTTGACATTACTATGAGTCCTTAGTATAAATATTACAATAGGTTCTTAGTTTTATCTGTTTAAATTTTTTTTAGTATTCATTTTATTTAGTGTACTATTTCCTACACGGTCTCAATAAATGTGGAAGAGCAAAAAAGTCATTTAAATGCACTGGAGTGCATGAGTATGAAATAATAATGGGATCTTACACCTTTCCGATTAAGGTAGAACATTCAGATTAGTTTTAAACTCCCTGTCAAAGATCAACCGGGTCAAGAGGCACATCAAGGGAAGGTCTGATTTTCACATTTTGCCTCAGTTCTTCAACCACTCTTCAAGAGTCATGCCAACATCTGTCTAAGACTCTGTCACATGGGGAGCCCAGCTATGAAAACCTTGCATGTAAAAGAGCCATCAAGAAACTATTTGCATTTTTTACTAAGATGAATGGCAGTCAGAAACTAATAAAAATGTAGGCTATGAAGACTTAGAGATAAGTGGCTTACAAATGGCAAAACCCATGCTAGACATAAAATTTCTTTATTCACAACTGCCGTTCACACACACAGACACATACACATGAAAAGAAAAAAATAAAGAAAGAAAAGAAAACTATCTGAAGCAATACTCTTTAAAGACACATATAATCTACTTCTCTGGTTATCCAACACTGGCTATAATTTTACCCATGACAACCGGTTACATGAATGAACTCAAGTGGAGCATTGACGAATGAGTGTAAGATTGCCTCATCCTGCAATCCATTGCTGCAGCAACAGAGTGGGAGCGGGGGTGGGGCGAGGGGTGGGGGGAGATAGTAGGAGAGACAAGTTCAGAAGGGCCAGGAAAACCATATTCTGAACGTGGGTGGAAGCAATAAATGCTTCTGATTCTTTTGGGGGTTGGGAGGCCAATGTGAAGGCAACTGCGTAGACCTGCTGGTATTCTGGTCTTCAAAATTGATATCTGTTATACAACTGGGAATAGAAGACCCACTTTCTGTTTTAAAAGTTGGTGAAAGGTTTCCTGTAGTACTGCTGAGTCTACTGGTGAACAAAGTGTTTAAGGATTGTTTTTATAATCTGTTCATCTTCTAGCTGTCTTAAAGGATACTAACAGTCAGACATGAGGGAAATATAATACAGATTCTTAGACTCCACCAGAACAGTTTATAAAAATGACTTAAAGCCTCCACCATAGCAGTGATTAAGAGTGAAAACTTACTCTTTCAGTGAGAAACAGCCTAACACGATGCCTGTGCTCCTAGATGCATCCTGTCAGAAACGGTAATATCCACACTATGCATGAACTTTAATGAAAGCCTTTTGTTCTTAAGGCACACAATAGTTTCTGACCCCCTGTACTCAGTTGCTATTGCTGCACAAGAAATCACCAAAATTTTGGCAGCTTTACACACTGCACATGTGTTATCGGCAGCTGAAAAGTCTGGCAGGTGCTCTGCTCAGCATAGCGCAGGGATAGAATCAAGGTTGAGAGCTATACATGGGGGGAAATGTTTTCAAGTTCATTCTAGCTGTTGGTGAAATCTGGATTCTTATGACTGAGAGAGTAAAGCCTTGGTTGTCCTGCTGGCAGTGAGCTCTGAGGTCCTGGAAGCCATTCTCGAGTCTTCTTTAGGCAGACGGTACATGCGGATTCTCTCATTGCCAAGCCCACCAGGAACAACAAATGGACCCCTCATGCAGAGGCCTCCTTGATCCCTCTTCAGCAACTAGCTAGAGGAATCTCTCACTCTCCTTTCGTCTTCTTTTTTTTTTTTAAAGGGGTTCATGTTATAGTTTTGGCCCACCAAGGAGACATTCCTTTCTTACATTCATCTGTGTCAAAAGCATAACCTCATCACAGGATAAAATCCATCAAACTCATCGTTCTGGAGATGAAGCAGAATGCATACATCAGGGAGAACTGTAGAAAGATTGATGATATTCTCAGAGTTCTGCCTTCCACAAGGTCTTTTCATGTCAATCTTGGGTATTAATATCCGAGGAAAACAGTTACGTCCTAGCCATAAACGGAAAATGAAGATACTAGCAAACAACATTTCAAATACCCATGCTGAAACATATCCTTCCCTGCTCTCAGCTTTATAAAAAGAGAATGTGCATTTGCTACACACCAACTAATTTATACAACTCTTATTTCTGTGAAGTTAACTGTCTCCCTTGGAGATTTTGGGATGAAAAATGCTTTCTCTACTCCAGTAATGAGTGGAGAACAAATATATTATATCCACAGAACTCTGGGAGGCCTTCCCTCAGTGCGCACAGGGAGCTGCAAATCAGAACTCGAGGATTTTCTGTTATTTTTGACATGATCCTACTCTCTGCTGGTAAGGCTCACTGACTCCTGAGGATTTGTCTTAGCACATATTTATATAATGCATTTTATTTAAGTTCAAGCTGCTTAGCCATGGTAGATATTAAATCTATATTTCATTTTATACATACATGTTGCCATGTTGGCATTTTATACAATAAAAAATTTAATAGTTAAAGTAAATCCCTTGTTACATTTTCTATGAACCAAAAGAACATTAATGCAAATCCACTTTGAGGTGAAGTACTGAGAAATTTATTAAAGCTTATCTTTGAAAAATTTGTTTCATAGTATCTGACATACATTTTAAAGTAGCATCAACCAATTGAAGCTCATGACAAATAAAAATAAACTTTTAATTAGTCTCAAAAGGAAATAGTTGCCAAATGTATATTCAAAATCTTAGGCTATTTTTATTCATATGAAACTTATAGGAAGTTTTTTCCTCGGTTATTAGATGATTTACAATAAATTGAATGTTTATGTGAATGTTGAACAACTGTAAGTCCTAATGAGCTACTGTTAGCTTATTATATGAGGTCCCTTCACTATCCCTTACATAGGCAATTGCATTAATTGATGTTGATGCCCTTCCAGCTCCAAATATAGGTATTGTAAGTGTATTTTCTACAAAATGAATTACATAAGTTAATGAAGAGATAATAATATAGAGAACAATGTGGATAGATGGGAAAATTACCAGTTTGGTATATAATACCTTTAATAACATATACTTGCTTTATATGAGTATATTTCCAAGGGTGTTATTTGAAATAGAGGAAGATTTCTGTTCACTTAAATATTACTCAATAAGGAATTATTAGGCAGAGAAATAGAAGAATGTATACAGGCAGTCCTTAGATTATGACCAGGCTCCATTTCTACATCTGTCTTTAAGTAGAATTTGTACGTAGATCAGAACATTTGATATGATTCTTATCTAATGTCATGTAGTCACATGTTTGCTGTAGTATGTAATCTATAGTGTGCTGTTCCATGCAGTAAAAAGCATTACACTTCCAGACACCCGAAAACATCTTTAACATCAAGATACAAAATCATAATATTTTGATATGTAGTACAAAGCCATGCTCTTTTATTATTATGTATCATTGAGCTATATGTTATGTACCTCAAAATCTCACGTCAAAATCTTCGTGAGGGTAGGTCCATCCCTATGGGCTGTACGCAGGGTAGATATTCATAATCTGGATCTCCCTATAATATTAGGGAACCACAGGGTGACTGGGAGAAGAAAAAGACAAATGCACAAAATTAATGAGGTTACAAACACAATCATCCCGGGGACAACAGAGCACAGATAAACACAAATCATTCCTCATGGTCCATAGAAAGATGTTAGCATTCTATTAGTAAAACATCTACTATTTTACAAAGGGGTCTGATGGTAAAAATCATTCAAATAGATTTTCAAGAATTGAATAAGTTGTAAAGCAAGTGAGCAGCAAAGGGCAGAATTAATTCAAGGTCATCTTTTCTCAGATTTAATCATGATTTGAAAGAAATAATTTATGAAATTATAAATTATATAATATATTAAAATTGAAAATTAAATTATAGTCTCTCTTCTTTAATGATCAGAAATAATCTTTCAGGTCAATTAAATGTTGGCTTAATAGCCAATTTATTTAAACAACTACTTTTCTGTTAACAATGTAAGTGGTTCAATTTAATATATCTGTATCTGTGTGTTTCTACATATAAGACAAACACATGCACAAATGTACACACATATATGAAATTTCATAATTATTTTTAACTATATCTGAAAATTTTTTAAGTAATTTTAATTTATTATCCAATATTTTACCTAGTAAGTGTATCTCCAGTTGGCAAACTGTTTATTTTTCTCTATTTACAATTAAATTAAATTTTATTGTTTTGCATTTGAAATATATGGATTTCTTTGTGTACCTATTATAGTCACATTTTGAGGTTATTCTGTGAAGAGCTGTAGAACTAAGAACTGTCGTTTTTGTTTTGTTTTCATATTGAACATTCAACCTATTGAATTTTGTTGACATATTCCTATATGTTGAGTGTTTTGCTGAATAGGTATAAATATATCTATGACATAATATAATGTGGAATTGTAGCCACTATCACTTTCAATGGTTTTCTATATATTATTATATATTCTATACCTCAGATATTATTTGGAAACTTGGTGTCTTAGTGAGTTACCCACTGGGCCGCTAACTCTAAATTCATCAGTTAGAATCTACCTGTCACTCCTCGGGACAAAGGCGAGGCTTTCTGAGCTTGTAAACAGTCACAGTTTCAGAAGCCTCGGGGGCAGCTCTCCCCCTCCTATAGGGTCGCGGTAACTTGGAATCAACCCCACGAATGAGTATGTATTGTTTAATGATGTTCTGACTTGATCTCATAGGCAGAATTTTTTTATACTGATATCAGACGCTCAACTTTTCTTACTGCACATTTAAAAAATTTTTTTCACTATGTGTTTTACTTTGTAAGTTTTGCTGACTCATGTTTCTTCTGATTGAGAGCAAGAATTGAATTTATGTTCCAGTACTTTTTAAAACTATAAAGCACTAAATGTGTAGTTCTAAAATAGCCACTAGTAACCCCTTTTCATATGTTAATTTTTAAAAATACATCTTTTAGTACTCTATCATGAGCAATAATAAAATGCCCATATTTACTTTTCCTTTCAGAAACATTCTTTTAATTACTTTAGGTATTCTTTGTTGATGTTGCTGTTCTTGTTGTTTTAGGTATTATTTATAAACAAAACAAAGCAAACAATATCCAGCCCACTGTTGACTGTGACTCTACAGTGGGGTTTCGCTCACAGATTGGCCAGTGGGTTGGAACAAGCGCCTTTGCAGTTAGCAGTCCAAAGCTTTCGAGACAGCATCTCAGGATTTAGTATAATCCAGGGAGGTTTTCTTCCCCTGCGATCAGCCATTTAGTGAGGAAACCCTGTTTTCTTTATTGTTGAATTACAGGTATGATTGGAGTGTGAGTTGTGCTCTCTTCACTTTTAGGTTTTTTCAGTGAGCAAATTTAGCAAATACATGTATTTGTAACCCACATGCATCAGTCCGACTGTGTATCTCCTTTTACCTGTTTCTTTGTCCCCTGGTGGCATAGTGGGTTACAATTGGGTTGCTAACTGAAAGGTAGATTTTTGAACCATTGGCCACTCTGGGGGAGAAAAATAAGGTTGTCTGCTTCCTTTGGATTCACAATCTCAGGAACTCCATCTGGGGACTCTCTGACTCTGAATGGGCTCAGTGGCAGCAGGTTTGCTTGAATGTATTTCTCATTCAATGAATCCATTCCCTTCCATTTATTCATTACTCAATTTTTGACCCAGCAGTGTAGGGTTTATCTTAGCCTTTTTCTCCCTACATTTGTAAGTTCCTTTTGGAAAATGAGATATTAAAACAAAGATCCTATTCTCTTCAACGTATTGCTAGTCCCTGCCTACCTGTACGTAATTAGATTTGTAGCCTGGCTGGCCCAAAACAGACAGGCACCTTGTACTGGTACTGATCTCACATGACACATGGTATTCCCCATCCATCCACTAAACATACAACCACACATAAACCCTAGTTACATTGTCACTCTCATGCCACACATGAACACTGCAGACTCAGATCTGCTAACAAATGGAAAGAGTATGCATTTATATTTCTATGTAAAGAAGTTCAGAGTTTGGAAAGGACCCTTGTATTTACATAGTTTGACAATCTCTGTATTACTTTAAGCTCATGCCCATTTTTTCTCTATTTTACCATCTAAATAATCTTTAAGGATCACAAATTCAGTACACCTGAGTAAGATTTCATTATTTTCCCCCAAACCACTGTTCATCAAGTATTTAAACATTGATTTTATAATACATCAGCCTTCCAGTTCTCTAGGATAAAATATTTCACCCAATGCTCCTTTTGTCATCTTTTTATCAAGATAATTCTAAAATTGTCCATTTTAATCCAGTATTAGTAGGGCATTATTTCAATTATCCTCACAACGAACTCTTTAATTAGTCATTTGAATATACTAGAAATTAATATCCATACTATATGAAATGCATTAGAGATAATTCAAAACTACCTTAAGGACTTCATTACTATCAGAAAATAAGTATACTAACTTTAAATTGTCTGGTTATTGAAGTTTTTCCATAATGTGAAGTGCTTAGTCAATTTTTTTTTAATTATTGATTTTTGTTAACTAAGCATTACATGTTAGTCTGGGTAGACTACAGAAATTTATAGACATTCATATTTTATAAGAGAGACAGTTTTATATGAAGGGTAAGTAGACATTAAGAAAGCATCCCAACCAGTGCTGTCCAAGTGCTTATGTCCGACACCAATCCACAAAGTCCTCCTTCATCTCACAAAACACACACAGTGATGCCAACTGCAGGAGAAAGCTGAATCAGTGACTGAGTCAGCATCTCAGTGCTGGCAGGGGCCTCCCCACAGCTGCTCCAGCACCCAGGGCTGCATCAGGGTAGATCCATGTGGCTTCTCCTCAGGGATGTCTCACAGGAAATGAGCCTTGCCAGCTGAGGCAGAGAACTAGTTAGCTAAGGCAGCTGCACCCTGATCCAACCAACACAGAACAAGAGACCAGAAACGCGAGTTTGCGGAGCCATTTATCTCTCTGCCCTTCAGTTAATCCCACATGCTCATTGGCGAGGTTGGCATAATAAAACTTAACTATCACACATTATGAAACTGTTGCCATTTTAAATCAGATTTCAGAAAAACTGGGGTCATTATATCTCCAATTTTGATTTAGGCAAAGGTTTTACTTTTCTACTTTCCAAATAAACTTATTATATCATTTTATCATCACAGATTTCTGAGGTTTTGATATTTTCCTCCATTCTTTTTTCTGTTTTTACAAAGAGATTTATTTATTTTGATCTGCCATCATGTTCATCACCTCTTCGATCATCTTCAACTTTCTCACCAATTTGATTATAAGTAATTTTTAAAAGGATGTTTAAAAAGTGTTACTGTACTTTCAACATAGAGATTTTTATTACAGCCTGTGTTAGTCTGGGTAGACTAGAGGACCAAATTCACAGACACACATGTGTATAAGAAAGAGATTTATATACAAGAGCAACTGAACATTGAGAAAAAAATCTCAGCCCAGTCCAGATCAAGTCTATGAGTCCAATATTAGCCCATATTTCTGATATCAATCTATAAAGTCCTGTTCAGACTCACGAAACACATGCAATGGCGCCAAATGCAGAAGATCACAGGCCAGTGGGTAGAAAGTCTTTGGATCCAGTATCATTGGAAATATCTTAGTGCTGGCAGTGGTCTCTCTGTGGCTTCTCTGGCTTCTGAGGTGTATTAGATCTCTGAGGGGAAAGGTATACCTCAGTCCTTGGCTCCACAGGAGAAAGAATTCATGTTAAAGCCTGGTTTGTGATCCAAGTGAGTTTTATGAGAGTTGGACGAAGTTTTACATAGGCACCCGCAGGGTCCCTCACCCCATGCAGCCTCCCTAGAAGCTGCTCAAAAAGTCACATGATCACTCTGGGCTCCTGCCTTTTTCAATTATCCCTCAAGAGGCATGGTGCACAGCCCTGGTTGATTCCATTGGCTGTCTTGAATTTACCTGGCCTAGGTGGGCCAATCCAGGTGCAGGGCCAACCCATTGTACCTCCCCTTTCCTGTCCGGAAACCTGAACCTCTGATCATGCGCAGTGTTCCACTCCTTCATGGGCTGCTAACTCGGACCTCTGTGCAGTCCCTAAACTGAACTACTAAACAGGTCTGGTTGCATCTATGTGGTTTATCTTCCGCAATGTTTCCCAGGGAGTAGGAGAGAGAGAGAGAGAGAGAGAGAGAGAGAGAGAGAGAGAGAGAGAGAGAGAGAGAGAGAGAGAGAGAGAGAGAAAGGTGTCTTCTGCCTCCAAGAAGGAAGTACCAGATTTCCCAGAATTCTCAGGAGAAGGTCATTCCCACACGGAAGTCTTATTGGCTATCTCCAGATTGACTGCCTAGACTCCACCCCTATACTCAATACTTAAATTGACACCAGATTAGGTGACAACCACACAGCTTGATTTGTATTTTCGTTTTTGTCTGCTCATTCATTAAGGTCATAATTCCTTTAATTTTTGTTTGACATTTAAAAATGTTTATAAATATCCAAGTCATCGGGCTATTGCCTGGTCTTGGCAAAATGGACTCCATTTTGAATCCGGTGCCTTCAGCTTGACTCTCAGAATTCACCTCTCATAGACGCCCCCCCCTTTCACTGATCTCCCTCTCACTGATCTCCCCCTCCCCTGCTCAACCTTCAAATTCCTGGAGCCGGCTCCTCCCGGAGCCAGAATGTTTTCTGAAGATAAGTACACTCCACTCTACCCATCCTTGGCATATAGATAAGGTCAAAGACCTTCTCCCTTCTGAAGCACCTGTGTGCACAGATCCTCCTCAGTTTGGATCCTTCCCAGCTGTGCCTGCCAGCAGGAGTATAAAGACGCAGCCCAAATTTCCCAAAGTGCGGTTTCAAAGGCTCAATCTCCTTAGTTGCTGAATCCGCCAGGAAGCCTCCCGATATAGCCTGCTTCTAAATTTAGCTGATTGGATCTTTGGTTCTGTTTTGTGCCCCCAAATTCCTTACAACTATTAATTATTTTTACAGGTTTTCTTGACTATAATTCTCTTATTCTCATGTTTAATGCTTTTTATTTACTAGATATTGTGAATTGCATTTTGTTGAGATTGTATTTTCTTTTGAAGAGCATTGCTTTGTGTTTCTAAGCATGTAAATTACTAGTAGATATCCTAGACCTTTTGTAGGTTTGCATAGCTGAATAAGCATTGAACTGGACTGTGATTGTGTTAGTCTGGGTACTTTAGAGAAACAAATCCACAGAAACTCATGTATAAGAGAAAGTTTTATATAAAGGGTAAGTGTACATCAAGGAAAAATCCCAACCCAGTGCTGTCCAAGCTCACAAGTCCAACATTATCCCATATGTCTGACACAAATCCACAAAGTCCTCCTCCATTTCAAAAAACACACACAATGATGCAGCCTGCATGAGGAAAGCCGAGTCAGTGAATGTGTAAGCATCTCAGCAATGGCAGGGATCTCCACACAACTGCTCCAGCACCCAGGGCTGCATCGGGGTAGGTCCATGTGGCTTCTCCTCTGAGATGTTTTGTAGGAAGTGAGCCTTGCCAGCGGAAGCAGGCATCTGGCTAAGGCAGCTGCACTCTGGTCTGACCATCAGAAAGCAAGAGACCTGAGAACTAGAAAGGCGAGGGTCACAGAGCCATTTAACCCTCTGCCCTTCAATTAACCCCCCATGTGTTTATTGGCCAGGTTGGCACAATCAACTTTCTCAGCAACTTACAAGTTCTGTAGTTCCAACACAACAGTGGCTCCATGGGAGGAAGATGAAGCCATCTGCTTCCATAAATATTAGTAGCCTCAGAAACATCATATAAGGTTATTAGTTGTTGGAATAGACTTAAAGGCAGTGGATGTCTTTAAAATTGTTTGTATGGTTCCTTTCAGACTTCATTATTCGGGTTTGTTGAAAGTTCAAGATGTTTGCCAATATTTTCTAATAGTGGGATTCAACCTCCAACTTCTCTTTCCCAGTGAGTCTTTTTTGTTTTTGTTTTTTTTATATGCACCTATCTTGAAGATTTTTTATTTTTGTCCTCTTATAACAGGACCCTGAGGTATTATTCTTGCAGTATTGATATAAAGAAAGGGCTCGCACTGAACATAGAACAGGCGTTTAAAGAAATCTTAGCTCCAGTTCTGTAAAGACAATGTTTGATCCATTAGGCTCTAACACCTGGCTCATTGGCAGTGGACAGCCGAATAGAACTCACCTAAGAGAAGGCTTAACAGCCCAGTTCTTTCTTACTTTGTTTCCTAAGAAGTCGCTCTCACTCAAAATTCAGTGTGACCACGATGCCTCACTGACATCTTAACTCTTAAAATAAACTTTGAAATATATTGAAGTATAAAATAAAATGCTGGTTCGGTATCTCCCACAATATGAGGATAAAGGCTAAGTACTACTGCTGCCCCAAGCCTCGCTACGTTAGGACAGGCACCTGATTCGGTCGCTGGTTCCACTGTAACCCCAACGACTCTCCACCTGCTGGAATCGGTTGATGCTGCATTCTTTCCCTCGGAGGCAGCATCTCGGTCGGTCGATGTATTCAACTCGGGGTTTAGGATTGACGGTAAAATGAAGAAAGAGAGTGACCACTTCACGATCTGACAGAATTCCAGATTGAGCAGGGCCTGCTGCAAACTCCTCAATTGTCATCAGTGGGAAACGGATTAAGGAAAGTGCTTTTCCTAGAACTTTCTGTTTGTTTCCGAAAGCCACCGGCAGCTGCTGTCTCTGACATTCTGCTTCTGCCCAGCGCACAACAGCTCCGAAGAGGTGCCTTTCTCGGCTACTGAGGGTGTCTCTTTCCAGGACTGCACACAGCGTGTCTATATCAATGTCGGTAAACCCTTCTGCGCTTATTGCATCCACGGTGCTTTTGTCGATTGTGTCGAGACACAGACTGGCAAGTTGAGGTTCATCAAATAATCGAGCCTGAGTAAGAAGCATGAAGGCGTTATCCGCTCTGAGATGTTTGGTAAGGAACTCCACACAGTGTGCTTCCAGGGCTGGGACTGCGTACTTCTTAGCAGTATAGAGTGGTCATAACTGTTTCGGGGCCAATCTGAACTTCATCTGAACATAGAAATCTGAGCAGCGCCAGGAAGGCGGCGGGCTCCACGTCAGGCAGCTCGATCTCGGCCGACGTGGTGGCCATGCCGCCGTTGAACATGGCGTCGAAGATGGTGCTGCCAGCCGCCAGCACGAAGCGGTGCGCGGGGATGCGCTGCGGGCCCCCGGCGGGGGAGGCGGCGGCGCCGCGGCCTTTGCCCAGCACGAAGCGCACGTCGCTGAGTTGAAGAGGAAGGCGAAGCGCTCCTTCAGCGACGCCTTGGTGGCCTGACAGTTGTAGAGCGGCTTCCGCTGCAGGGGCAGCACGGGCCCCGGTGGGCATGGCGGCGACACCGAGGGGCCCGCCTCCGCCTCCACCTCCGGCCCGGGGCCTGCTCCGTGGGCACGCCCTGCCCGATCCTGGCCATGGTCCATGGTCCAGCAGCGCGGCGAGCGTTCCCGGGGCGCAGGCCGCCCCTCAGGCCGGCGCTGCCTCCCTGCCTTCCGGGAAAGGCGCTTCCCCTTTTTTGTTTGTTTTTTTTGTTTTTTTTTTTTTTTTAACAATTTATTGGGGCTGATACAATTCTTTTCACAGTTCATACATATACATACATCAATTGTATAAAGCACATCTGTACAGTCTTTGCCCTAATCATTTTTTTCTCTTTTCTTCTTTTACATTTTATTAGGGACTCCAACAACTCTTACCACAATCCATACATATACATACATCAATTGTATAAAGCACATCCATACATTCCCTGCCCCAATCATTCTCAAGGCATTTGCTCTCCACTTAAGCCCCTTGCATCAGGTCCTCTTTTTCCCCCCCCCCTCCCTCCCCTTTCCCCCCTCCCTCATATGCCCTTGGTAATTTATACCTCGTTATTTTGTCATATCTTGCCCTATTTGGGGTCTCCCTTCCCCCCTTCTCTGCTGTCCCTCTCCCAGGGAAGAGGTCACATGTGGCTCCTTGTAATCAGTTCCCCCTTTCCAACCCCGTGTTTCCTCGAGTGGGTCAATAGTGGGTATTAGAATAAAGCAGTGGTCTCAACCAGAGTTTGTTCATGTTGAGAGGAATTTTAGCTAACACGTTAGGGAAGTTCTACTGGTCTTTAGTGGATAGAGGCTAAAGATTTTGTTAACTCATACAGTGTGTAGGACAACTTGCACAAGAACTAATTATTTATGCTAATATAGAAGTTTTAAAAAACACTGCCCTTGACTCAATTCTGACTAACAGGGACTTTATAGGAAAAGGTAAAACTGTCCCTGTGATTTCCAAGACTAACTATTTACGGGAATAGGATGCCTCATCTTTTACCATTGGAACTGCTGGTGGTTTTGAACTGCTGACCTTACAGTTAGCAGCCCAACTTGTAACCACCACACCACCAGGGCTCTCAAAATATTAATAGTCTAGTACTTATACATGAAAATGCTTCTGGTGTCTGGGGTAGGTACCTAGGATGTTAATCAACGATGTCAAGAGTCAGTCCGTGGGGGAAACCAGGACCTACACTAGTACAGGTCTGGTAAGTGTAATTGTATGGTTAAAATATATAAAGATTATGGGAAAGTCATAAAGAATAAGAGAGAGGAAAGAAAGTAAAATGAAAGAGCCACACATATTTCATGCTAGCATACTCATCTCAACCCTTCTTGGTGGTCCACATGGAGTTGTGGGAGGAGATGAGGGCAGGAGAGAGAGAGAGTGATTTATTTCTTACCAAGGCTTATATATCTTTTGGGGGTGTGCAAGCCCCCTGATTACAGGTAAAGACATGCACCACAGGCAGGGGTTGTTCTATAGGTAGTACAGTAATGGGAGGGGGACCATCACGGGGTGTACACACTATAGGAAAGGAGGATTAAGGGTACACATGTGCCAAGATGGGCAGATACTAGATTCATGATGGTGGCCTAACCTTGCTTGTCCTTGAGCTGGAGGCTTAATTTATGCTAAGTCATCAGGGGAAGCAATCTACTATCCCTAAAGGTAGAGATTGAGCCCCACATATGGCGGGACAGAAAATATTCTGCTTGCTCTGGATGACTGATGTCTTCAGGGAGACAACTTGACAACCATTTACCATTAGTTGAAAGCAGTACCTTAGCTCTGACCCATATTTGGGGGAAAGCAGCTGGGGACCAGTCTATTTATATCCCATATCTATCACCTTGCTGGTATGGCTTGTCAATAGCCTTCAGCACTGCTCCTTTTTAAACACTCTATTTCCCAAAAACTCTGTAGCAAGTATTCTTTAGAGAAAAAAAATGCACTACTCATGTGCTGTCAAGTCCATAAGTGTGTCAATAACTTATGGACGGTCCCTACATGGACATTTCACTATTTTCTGCACGGCTCTTGCTGTCTCTTGCCTTGCCCTGCCCACCACCACACTTCCATCAGTGCTTAACTCTGACCATTCCTTAACATGTCAGCAAATCGGCCTGATATCAGCTTCCGACACATATTCCAGATACATGATGTTCAAACTGCCAGATAACATTAAAAATTAGTATTTTTCAATATCACCTGATAATACTATTTATTTTATTTAATACTGTCAAGTACCTAGGTCAATTTGATATTGTTGAATATTTAATGCTTCATACAATTCAGAAGATCATGTTTCCTTTTCCCAGTTAACTCGCTGATCATATATTTTTAATTTCTAAGTTGAAAAAGAATCTTTGGCTTATTCAAGAACAAATATTTCCAAATTATTACACAGAATTTGGACTTGAGTCATAAGAATGTCTGATGCAAGGTTAAAAACTAACCTTATTGGATTTGAAATAAAATTTTATTTTCCCTAATGCTCTACCCTCTTCTCCAGTCGGTTCTATTATTTGTTGCAATGACCACAAGGAACTTACACTGTTCATGTGTTTTGTTTTGCTTTTTATGGAAAGTTAAAAATCAGTCAAGAGGTGCTCAGGATATAGTTTTTCAGTCAGGATATGTTACAAGGATCCTTTAGGGCTACTAATAAATGCATGGTGGACACATCATTCATGATGCACCTCAACTCAAATACACACAGCTCCAGATCCCTGGGATAGCAAATCCAGGTCCCCAAATTAAGTGTCCAGAGCCACCCTGATCTACTAATCAGTCTAGTGCCCCCCCTCAATACTTTCAGGATGGACAACTGCTTTGTCTCATGCTCTGTAACTCCTCTGTTGTCCACCCTGTCTGCAGGTTTATTCTGATCCACAGCAGCCCGATGCAGGGTTTTCTAGACTCTAGACTACTGTAGAAGCAGACAATCTCATCTTTCCCTTTTGGAATGGCAGTTGGGCTTGAACCACCAACTTGAGGATACCAGCCCAATAGTTCATTCACAGTAGCACCCGTGGTTCTTTGCAATTATTGCATTAAAAAAATGAAAATAAATTAAAAATAGTACATGGGCTATGTACTTGAAATATTTGCTGGTGCAGATCAAGGATCACAACCTTCAGGACGGATTAAAATGCGGCATAAAAAAAAAACAACACTAAAATCTTGACAAATGGACCAATAAGTAACATCATGAGAAATTGAGGAGAAAAAAAGTGAAAGTTGTCGAGGATTTCATCTTACTTGGATCCACAATCAATGCTCATGGAAGCAGCAGTCAAGAGTTCAAACGAGACATTGCATTAGCTAAATCTGTCACACAGACCTGTCAAAAACTATTGAAAGGCAGGATGTTACTTTGAGGATTAAGGTGTGCCTGCTCCAAGCCATGGCATTATCAATTTCATTATATGCATGTGAAAGTTAGATGTTGAATAAGAAAGATAAAAAAGAAAACATGATGCATTTGAACTGTGGCATTGGCAAAGAATACTGGAAGTATCATAGATTGCTAAAAGGAAAATCCCATCTATGTTGGAAGAAGAATGCTCCTTGCAGCAAAGGCGGGTTAGACATCATCTCACATACTTTGGACATGTTCTCAGGAGAGACATCCCCAGAGAAGGAGATCATGTCTGATGGGTCATCAGAAACGGAAAGGCCCTCGACAGGATGGATTGACACACGGGCTGCAACAAGTGGCCCAAACATAAAGTCAGTTGTGAAGATGGTGCAGGCCGGGCAGGGTTTTGTGTTGTTGTCACAGGGTTGCCATGAGTCAGAACGAACTCAAAGGCACCCTATGAAGGCACCAACAACACAAGTTAAGGACACACAGGAATCCCTGACACTGTTTGTATAATTCTGATCTCCATGCCCAACTGTGATACCCTTCGACGTGGTCCAGGAAAATAGCCTTTGCCCTGAGGAAAAGTGAGTTGATTGGGACAGTTTGGGATGGTGTGTAGAAAATTTTTCATTGTCGTGGATCTTCCAGAATGACTTAATTCTCTTTGTGGGGGAGAGTGGGGATACAAGTGAAGTCAGTCAAGTGGAAGAGATACATGTGCAAATATGGTAGCATTCAGAACACTTTGTTGCTCTGTATTCTAGTCCAAAATGATGCCAGTAACACAAAATCTGCCATGGTTGAAAAATAAATAAGGTGTAGGTGATAATTCTAAAAAAATTATGTCCAACCATAGACCCCAAATATCCATCAATAATATAGTTTCTTACTGAAATATTATAGGAGTCCTTATGTAAGTCTTACTGAGACATCTATGAATAATAATTTTATTGTTATTCTTATATTACAACCATATTAAAATTATAAGGCATAAAGTAGAAAACCAAGCTAATCTAGTTATTTTATTAATAACCTTCTAGACTAGTTTTCTGATGATGCACTCTCAACATTCAACATTATCACTGAAAAAGCTCTTCAGCTAAATACTAAATTTTAATATTTGTATACAGTTCTTAAATGTGTCTGATGTATCTAAATTTCTGTGACTCATATTTCTGGTACCTATACTCATATTCCTCATGGCTAATTGTGTTATGAAAGTACAGTTGAACCTGCACTGGAATTGACCAGCAGTCAATTGATTTTTACAATGACTATGAAGTTAAAAATTCAGGAAATATTGTGATGGCAGACTTGTACAATGAATGCTAGTGACTGGCTCTGTATCAGAGCAGTAGTAGATAGCAATTGACATCTGCTGTTACTCTTCAATATGTCAACTCACAGCCATCAAGTTTATGCTGACTCAGAGTGACCTGGTAGGACAGGGTAGAAGTACCCCTCTGGGTTTCTGAGACGTTCACTCTTTATGGAACTAGAAAGTCCCTCTTTCACCTGTGGAGCACCTGGTGGTTTTGAACTGCTGACTTTGCAGTTAGCAGGCCAACCTGTGACTATTACACTACCAGGCCTCCTTCACTATGTTTTCCTATGTAATAAGTATCTAAATGAAAGTCACTGACTCTCACCTGATGGTGTTGTGTGTTAGACACCGAGCTGTTAATAGAAAGGTTAGTGGTTCAAACTTACCAGGTGTCCTGAAGAAGAAAGACGAGACTATTTGCCCCTATCACGATTTTCAGTACTGAAAAGCTTACTTCATATACGGTTCCTATGCATCAAAATAGTTTTAATGGCAGTAGGTTTGTTCTTCTTTTATTTTGGGTGGGGGTAAAATTTGAATCTAGAGAGATTTATTATTGACGTCATTTACATAAATCCACCTTGAACATAAAAGTGAGTCAACAAGGAGGAACTAAAATGTGGTTGGACAAATAGGCAATGCATCACTCTAACTGTGTCTCAAGTCACTTGTGATGTAAACCCTTTGTAAAAGAAAGAATATCATTTTAAAATAGCACCACCCCCCACTTCTCCAAGTAATTGCTTCACACACAGGATGGAATAAAGCAAAATATAAAAATTATGTTCAGAGTCAAAGAAAACAAAAAAATTTAGCACATTTAATCCATAGTTTGTCACCATAGTTATCTGCTGTCAAATAGGTTCTTACTCCTAACAACCCGATGTACCAGAGGATGAAGCACAGCCTGGTTCGGCATGATGCTCACACATGTTGTGTTTGGCGGCCACACTGTCAATCCAACTCATCAAGTCTCTTCCTCCTTGTCTCTGCTCTTCTACCTTACCAAGCAGGATGTCTTTTGTTCTGACACCATGTCCAAAGTACGCGAGACAAAATTTTACCATCTTCACTTCTAAGGATCATTCTGACTACCTCGTCCAAGAGAGATGTTTGTTCTTTTGGTGACCTATGGTACTTTCAATAATTTTTGTCAGCACCAAAACTCAAATGTATTGATTCTTCTTTAGTCTTCCTTATTCAATTTCAAACTCTCACATGCATATGAGGCCACTGGAAATACTATGATTTGGGTTAGGTACACCTCAGTACTCATAGTGACATCCTTGGTTTTCAACACTTTAAAAAGATCTTGTGCAGCAGATTTATCTGATGCAATCTGTATTTTGATGCTTCCATGAACATTGATTATAAATAATAATGAAACAAAATAGCTTCAATATTTCTTCATTTATCATGATGTGACCTATTGGTTCAGTAGTGAGGATTTTGCTTTTCTTTACATTGAGTTGTAATCCATGCAGAAGGTTGCCATCCTTGATCTTCATCAACAAGTGCCCCAAGTCCTCCTCATTTTCAACTAGCAAGATTGTGTCTTTACCATGTCCAAAGCTTAGGAAATATTTTTTAAAAACAGCTGTTGTTGAGTTAACTCCAACTCATGGCTATTTATGTTTGTGAGAGTAAAACTTGGCTGTATAACTTTTTTATGACTGATTTTTATATTTTATTTCCCATGGTGCTTCTAAGGTTTCAGTTATGGTCATTTACTGAACCCAACAAAAGAATAGGAATATATTATTTTAAATTGAAGCAGTGTCTGAGAGTTTTTAATTTCAACTTCTATACATTTGTAGGCTACTTCTAGAAGCATCATAATCAAAGCCATCGCCTGTTAAGGAAAGAAAAAAAAAGAATTAGTTTCTGTACGTGATTTTCTATGTAGCTGCCACTATGATACATTTTGGAAAGGTGGATATAAGACAAGAAAGGAAAGGATTGATTATATGTGTGTACTTTTCCCAAAGAACTAATTGTGCTCAACAGTCTGTTTTATTGACATGGAAATGCCTACTGGAGGTGGAATAAGCAACATTTATGTGCAATTCATTAAGATAAATGTTATAGAAACCATTGATCTGTACACAAATCTAGGCTACAAGCTGGAAGAAGAGCTCTAGTGTCTACATTACTATCATCCTCAGGCCTCCGGTGGCATTTCTATTCCTCGAGCAGCTTCATTCAAAGATAAAGGATGGAGGCGCTCTGTTTATGCTGCTCTAGGAAAGTCCCGACTACACAGAGATTTCATGATGTCCACGTGTCTTTCTTTGTCCAACGGGCACGAAGTCGTAGCACTGGCATGCCTACAATGAAGCACACACATAGTTATCATTCTTATACTTCGATAAAGAAACATTAGTCTACCAGAGCACATGAATTGAAAAACAAAAGAGAGTGGAGGGGTGAGACTCCAGAGTTCAACCACAAGAAAGGGATGTTCCTTCTTTGTAATAAATTGGACGCATAAAATGATTAATTTTGAATCAATAAACTCTTGGGGAAATGAAAAAAATGTACTGTGAAACTCCAGAGATCATTCAGGTTTAAAGAGCACATGTATTTCATTTTTCCTCTATTTTTAAATGGTCACATGGGAGCAAACTTAAATTTTAGAAAAAGCTGGGATTTCTTAATTAAAAAAAGTATCTTACACTGCTTCTCTTACAGGATTAGCCTCTCTCATTGCCATTAAATAAGTTCTGACTCAGGTCAGCCCTGTAGGAAAGAGTAGAACTGGCGTACAGAGCTGCCAAGACTGTGCTCTTCATGCAAGCAGCTTGCCAACTCTTTCCTCCATGGTGGGATGGCTGTTGGGATGGAATTACTGATCTCTCAGGTAGCTGCTGAGTGCTTAATAATTGTGCCCCCAGGGTACTTAAGATACCACGGAGAAACAGTGAAATAAACATATTTACTCTAATACCTCATTCTAAAATTAGCCTTATGGAATTTTCTTGATAAAAGTCTACCTTCCTCTGTAGCTTCCCTTTTCTTATATGTAAGCACATTAGCCTTGACCCCTTTCCTCAAGGACTAATGGAGTCTGGGTCGTTACCCTACCTGAGCTATGTTCTTAGAACAAGCTTTCCAATAATGAAGCCACACCTCTGTATCTTGCATTTTATTCATATCTAATGATGTAAGTCAACTGTTGACCAAATTCGCTTCTCAGGCTTAGTTATGCTGGATGATGAGCATTCTATAAACATTATCAATATAAACACTTCTAACTTTTGGAGGCTCTGGTGAACCAGCCAACATTTATTTTTGTTTAAGCCTGTGATTTACCTGGCTGTTCAATAACAGGAAGTAACATAACATTTATCTCAGGGAAGAAGTGTGTGCCCCTTACTATAATCAGTAGTTTGTGCAACTTATGCACTCAGGGTGTGTTCTCTTTTTTTTTCCTGGAGAAATATTTGAACACAACCCTGGTCTATGTGGCTCAAATGTGTTCAAATTCAATATCCTGTTATTATAATCTATGCAGTTTGCAGAAACTGAAGACTGACCAGATCATAAAGCTATGTACTTCACCCTTATGAAAACCCACAATCTGGGAAAACATTATACACTTTCTTGCTTTTACAGAATAGCAATTCACATTTTACAAAGCTAGGATTAGCTTATCCACACATAATGATATTCCTAATAAAACGGACACTTTTCCTTGTGTATATACATATTCATATCTGAGAGGATGTAAGTGGAAAAGCAGCCCTCCCTGCACAGACCAAAATTAGAAATTGAAAATAAATAAATCTTGGACTTACAAGGATGTAGTCAAAACCAGTCTTGAAATGCTCAGCTTACTTCAGCCAGTATGTAGCCTAACAACTCTTGGGAAGGTTTCTTTAAAAAGAGCATTTTAACTTCAGAGGACAGCACTGAAGCTGCAGCGCAGGAAGTGGGGGTTCTGAACAGGATCAAATGAAGAGGGAAGGAGAGAGCGGAACACACCCCGTCCCACCAAGCCCTGAGGACAAAATACCAACTCAGAGCAGCCAAGGCACAGAGAGGATCACAGGGCCAGCCTTCACTGACACATAGTGCTAAGGGGGACAGCACTAGGGACACAGTGTGGGAGATGTGCCCAATCTGACCCCACCACACCGGGATGAACACAAAGGGTATACAGTGGGACAGCAAGGAGAGAAAGCAATGAAGTCGCCAAGGAATGCCAAAGGTAGACTTGGGGGTCAGGGTGTGCTACCCCAGTGGACACCACTGGAAAACACTCATAAAGGTCAAAGAAGAGACCTGGAAACTCTTGAGAGATTTTCAGTTTTTGCCGTTGGTTTTTCTTTTTCTCTTTATTTATTTATCTTTTACTTTTGTTTTGTAATATTAGCTCTCATTGATTTATTTTTTTGTTTCACACATATGTAAAGATGTGCTTTGTTTTTGTGCATATTATTGTCTATTCATGTCTATCTGGACAAGATCAGTGGGATAAACAATCCAGAGGAGAGAACAATGGGACCAATGGTTCTGGGGGACACAGGAGAGGGAGAGATGTGGGTTGGGGGGGGGGAGGTGATTGCCAAAAATCTCAGGGACAAGGGGAGAATAAAGTGATCTAAAAATTGATGGTGAGGAGGGCATAGGATGCTTGGGGGGTGGGGGGAGAGGGAGTCTCAATCAAGGGCAATGTAGCCAAGAGGAATTTCCAAAACCCAAATGAAGGGCGAGCATGATAGTGAGATGGGAGGAAAGTCAAAGGAAATAGAGGGAAGGACTGGAAGGCATAGAACAGTTATGGAGGTCTAAATACAGGCATGTATATTTGTAAACACGTTTATATACAATGATGGGGGAATAGAGCTATGACCATATATTTATTTGTAAAGTATTATGTTAGCAGATGGACACTGGGCCTCCACTCAAGTACTCCCTCAACGCAAAACAATTTGTTCTACTAACACTGAAGTCTGTATGTTCACCTTCCCTGACAGGATAGCTGAAGACAAAACGGGTGCATAAGCAAATGTGGTGAAGAAAGCTGATGGCGACCGGCTATCAAAGATGTAGTGTCTGGGGTCTTAAAGGCTTGAAGATAAACAAGCGGCCAACTAGCAGAGAAGCACCAAAGCTCACATGGAAGAAGCACACCAGCCTGTGTGATCATGAGGTGTTGAAGGGATCAGGTATCAGATGTCAAGGACCCAAAACAAAACAAACCAAAATCATATCAATGGGAATGAGGGGAGAGCAGAGTGGAGACCCAAAGCCCATCAGTAGTCAATTGGACTCCCCCCTGCAGAACGGCCACAAGAAAGAGAAGAGCCAGTCAGTGTGCAGTATAGAACCGATGAAACACAAAACCTTCCTCTAGTTCTTTAAGGCTTCCTCCCCACACACCCCCACTACCATGACCCCAATTCTATTTTACCAATCTGATTAGACCTGAACATGTACACTGCTACAGATAAGAGCTCGAAACAATGGGAATGCACAACAGATAAGTCCCTAAGGACCAGCAAGGGGGGCAGCAATACTAGGAGGGTAAGAGTAGTGGGGGGCAGTAAGGGGGAACTGATCACATGATTAATGTATGGTCCCCATTCCAGGGGGACAGACAGCAGAAAAGTGGGTAGAATGAAACAGCAGTCAGTGTAAAACATGATAAAATATTTAAATTATGAAGGGCGCGTGGCAGAGAGAGAGAGAGGGTCAGGGAGGGAGAGGGAAAGATGAGGAGCTGATGCCAGGGGCTCAAGTAGAAAGAAAATGTTTTGAAAATGATGATGACAACATATGTAAAGATGTGTTTGACAAAATGGATATATGTACAGATTGTGATAAGAGCTGTAAGAGCCCTCGATAAAATAAATTTTTAAAAGAGCATTTTCTATTCCATAAGGAGTCTACGTGTTTCCTTTATTGTGTGTGTGTGTGTGTGTCAGAGAGAGAGAGAGAGAGAGAGAATCTTCCATTCACACTTTCAGCCAAATTAAGAAGATTCAGTAGTCTAGCTCGAAGCATGTGATGGTCTTCAAAAGAGGAAGCTTCACCCTCAGCCTTTGCCTTGGCCATGGCTGAGGCACAACACTGGATGACACTAGCATTCTCCACTAATGGTGCAGAGCAAGAATTTCTGGATTTGGGTGAAGCAAAGAAACACAGTTTCTGAAAAATCAGACTGAACACAGCAGATGGCACCCAGGTCTCTGTTTTTAAGAAATACCTTGTTCAAGACGACTCTGTGGACTGGAGACTCCAGCAGGTCCAGGTGCTCAGGTTGAACCAGGACAGCAGGGTCGGAGATTGAGTTGTAGTGGTCAACTGTATTGAAGGAATTTCATGTAATTTAAAAGATACTCTCGAGGGGAAATCATTAAGTGCTTAGACTGCTAAGCAAATGGTCAGTAGCTTGAGCCAACCATCTGCTCTGTGGAAGAAACATGTGGTAATCTGCTTCCATGAAGAACCCCCCTGGGGGAATTCTGTCCTGACCTAAAGAATCGCTCTGAGTCAGAATTGGCATCCCACCACTGGCTATATAATTTTAAATTAATTAGGATTTAATTAAATTTGCTAAATTAAACTATGATGAGTAGGGGGAAATCAGGTAATCAACTGAGGTATTTCTACATCACCAAATATCTGGAAATAAAGATTGGAACCATCCCCATTTCCTATAGCTGTTTCCATTGCATACACACAGCTGGAATGTAAAATCCCTGCAGACAAAGCTTGTGCTGGAATATTTATATTCACTGTGTTTATCACAATATCACTAGTTTTGCAATTTCACAATTTTTATTTACTTTGTTTAATGTAATGGAGAATACTGTAGAATGTTTTTCTTTGTCATAGAACATTGTTATATTTATTATAAAAAATACAAATCCAGAAAATGATTGGGTTTATCAAGCAAAAATGAGTTCTAAGTACAATAAAATGAGGAATTGTTTTATGTGCTTGGTTGTGTATATGTGTGCATGTTTAAATAGTTACACGCATGTTTAGAGTTAAAATTCAATTATCCTAATTTCTCCTGAACCAAAATTTCATCCTTTGTCTGCCCCCTTTTTATTCTGACTGTTGAATTTCAATCCTGTTCAAATTCACACTTTCACTCTGAATAAAATTCTTAAGTAAAGAATATGTGATAATTGAGAAAAATATTGTCTATACCAAAAGCCAGAAAGAGAAGTTAAATTAAGATTCCTAAATTGGAGAACCAGATGCAATTTGAACAAAATGATAAAGCACCATGAAATAGCACATGAAGTACTATTTTAGGTAAGAAAGAGTAAAATTTCTCCTTTGACAAAGTTGAAATTGTAATTTTTTTAAGCACCTTCCAAATTTGATTAAGTACAATGCTTTTTGTAACACCGAGTGCTATAAAGTAGAAGAGGGATGGATTCAACTTCATGTTTAAATAGTCCAGTTAATTCTCTAGCAAAATAGAATTATGAAAAGGAAGTATTAAACTAGATCATTTACAATATAAACTATCCAGCAATGTACTATACTGAATATATTTTGTATTAGAATTTTTAACAATGAAGGTTTAAATTATTTACTTTACCTAAAAAGATTTTTTAATGAACATCGCTTTTTAATTTCTAACTGGTTCACAGATTCATTAAATAATATTCTTTATTTACATTTATATTGCTTTATAGTTATAAAGTGTTTTCATTTCTCATGTGAGCATTAGAAGATATATTTCTGGTCAAGACTTATTGTCCCCATTTTACCAATGGAGATATTGAGCCTCGTGGAAATTAAATGTTCAGTCGTCAATCCTTCTGATTCTTATGCTCTGACTTCTGATCCTCTAAGGAAAATGAGCGCGAGAGGAAGGGCAGACTGGGAGGAGGAAAGGAAAATGAGAGGAGAAGATGGAATATAAAGAATCAAAATTTTATGTTTCTTCTAAGAACATGAGCTTTATAAACTATGATTAAAATAGTTAATTTGAATGATAAAAATCATTTTTATGAATTTTGCGATTTGCTTATTAAAAGTGTCTCACATATACTTTCCTTCTACTACTTGGCAATTTGGTAGCAGAGGGGTTGCTTTGTCTGCAAATTTGTGTCTTAATTTAATGCAATATTTCTCACTGGTTTCTTTTATTTACTCTTACAATATTGTATGTCTCACAAGATTACCTGAACTCCTTGATAGTATCTGTTTCCTTATTATAGAAGCCTGACCCTTAAAAGGTAGCTTGAGGATTAAATTTATCTTCAAAAAGAAAGAGTCAAGCAAGCCAACAAGGGCAAAAAATCAGGGAAGAGATGTCAAAGTAAAGTACATCCTTATTTTGCATCTCCAGCTGTTGACCAAGACCACCTTGTATAACAGGGAGGGTGCAGTTTTGTAGGAAAATGTCCAAACTGGAGTAATTTTCTATCCTTTGGCAAGTAGAATTGGGGAGTTTCCCCCTTATTCCCACAATTGACTTCAGATACTTGGTTTGCCATTTATTTTAAAGTGTTATCAGCTTTAATTTCTATAGTTTTATAGACTTTCTGAAAAATGTTACTTTGTATAAAGCAATTCAGATGCATCTAATTTTTGTGGTTCAGATTTAAGACTTCTACTTTTAAATACTAGAAAAAAAATATTTGGTTCATATGATTACAGATTATTTTTATAGTAGTCCAAAAGCTTCTTATATGCTTTTTAAAGTGGCTTACTCATTTATGAATACTTCAGACAACATATCCTGAATATCCTTTTGCACATTTAATTAATGTGACTTTTAACTATCTCCTTAGTTAGCATTCCAAAATGGCTTCAAATTTTATTCTTTCTAACTGAGGAAATTTTAGTTTCATCAGAATTTTATGCCTTAGTCAAATGAAAATGAAATGAGAAATTTGGGTCAATATAACCAAGTAAAGAAAATAAATTCAACAAGAGAAACATTTCATTTTTATTGTATTTAGACATAAAGTAAGTGGTGAAATAAAATAATGTTTATGTTTCTATCATTGCACATATTGTGACATACTAATTGAAAGTAAATTTTGAGGAAATATATATCATAAATCCTCTATTTACCAAACCTCTGTTTACCAAATAAAGCCTCTATTTACTAATACTCTAATGATGGGAATAGAATGTGTGTTAGTCTGGGTATATTAGAGATACAAATCCACAGAAACTCATATTAAGAGAGAGTTTTATACAAAGGGTAAGTGAACATCAAGAAAACATCCCAACCCAGTGCTGCCAAGTCCACAAGTCCAACATTAGCCCATCTGTCGGACATCAATCCACAAAATCCTCCTCCATCACACAAAACACACACAATGATGCAGCCTGCATGAGGAAAGCCGAGTCAGTGAACGTGTAAGCATCTCAGCACTGGCAGGGGTCTCCACACAGGTGCTCCAGCACCCAGGGCTGTATCGGGGTAGATCCATGTGGCTTCTCCTCTGGGATGTTTTGCAGGAAGTGAGCCTTTCCAGCCGAAGCAAGGAACTGGCTAAGGCAGCTGCACACTGGTCCAACAATCACAAAGAAAGAGACCAGAAACTAGAAAGGCAAGGCTTACTGAGCCATTTATCCCTCTGCCCTTCAATTAACCACACATGTGTTTATCAGCCAGGTTGTCACAATAAACTTTAACTATCTCAGAATGATATAAAACATAATCATTTATCCAACAAATGGGAAAATAACAAAGAAGTGATAGCAAAAGGCACATGCAGACACATAAAACCAACAAAACTTACTCTTATCATACATTAGGCTAACTTTGAATAAGGCCCTATTTTAAAACATGGAATGTCAGAATGGGCACCTAAATTCTGCTTATTTGTATTAGTTTTTAATATGTTCTTAGGACATTTTGATTTTATAAAGATAGAATGCTGATTTTATAAAGATAGAAAGATATATTATGTACTTTAATTGTGAGATGCAAAATGAATCTATTAATATTAAACAAAATGGAATTCAAGCGATGACATGGTAAAAGAAAAAGAACACTTCTTAGTAAAGGGGTCCATTCATCAAGAAATGTACATGAATCTAAAGGAGCTTCGACATAAATTTTAAATAATGAAAGTAGAAAATGGCTAAGGTCAGAAATTATTTATCTATCTGTACCTGATACTCCAACTTCACCCAATTTACTTTAAAAAACATTATACTTAACAGATGGGGCTTGAAGGCACTGAGAATTAGACATCAGGCAGGAAAACCAAAAGTCGACTATACAAACCGCAGCTGCTCCACAGTACGAAGTTAACGCAGCCTTCTCTCCTGGAAAGAGTCCGCCTTGGAAACCCCCAGGGCAGCTGAGACTGAACGGACGCCGAGGCAGTGGAGTGGGTGTACGCAACCAAATATGTTTGGGCAGAAGCACAGTCCGAATAATCTTGAAAGTGAGGATGGAAAACCTTGATCTCACACACCTTAGACATGTTATTAGGAAGGGCAAGTCCCTAAAGAAGGGCATCATACTTCGTAGAGGGTCAATGAAAAGGAGGGAGCTCCTCCATGAGACAGATTGACATGGTGACTGCAGCAATGGGATCACATATCACCATGGTTCTGACGGTGGCATAGAACCAGGCCACGCCCCTTCTATTGTACATAGATGTGCTGTGAGACGGAAATGACGAGAAAGCACCTGTCAACGCAAACAACACTCTTAGTTTATAAGAGTGTGAAGACTTTCTGCAAAGCGTCCAAAATAATAGAGTTGGTAAGAGAAGGGCCCCAATCCAAATCACAGTGAGTTTTGCCTCAGAGCTTCAGAAGTAAATTTGACTTGAATGAGTAAGTGACACATCAACAAAGAGAGTTTGTGAGTGACTTAATAAGCTTGAGCCCTCTCCCCAGGAAGTCTGTGATCAGTTGAATTCATCTTGAAAATGTTTCTCCTGGTGCTTCTTTTATGTATAAACTGCTGGGGAGGTTTGGAACAACAACAGAAAGTGCCTGTAAGTGCCTGTAAGGGATCGTTGACATGTTTCACTGGTGTAGACAAATGTATTCATGCTACAATTCCCGTTCCAAACGCTGTTTATCTACTTGGTATATAAATTTACATAGAAGTGATTTCTGAGAAGCACTTGTATTTAACCCTTCTGATCTTCCTGGCAAAAAGAGCTCAACAGAAACACTGCAAGGGACAGTCTGGACTCTTGACTCAGGTGACGCTTCAGTACAACTTAAACATTTGGTAGTATGTGTCCAAAAAAAATGGAGTAACATTCACACATATAAGAAACACACACACACATACATACATACACAATTCAAGAACAGCTACATGTTTAAAAATTTTAAAATACAACTGAACATGCATAGCTGAAATGAATCCCTAGTTTTAAATCTCAATTAATACTTGCGCATTTTGAGACATCTGACTAGTCTTCAAAAAGTTCATGGAAATTCCATTATACTTTTAATTTCATTTATGTACAAAATTTTTGAAGTCTCTTAAAATACATAGACACACAGCTGAACTGTCTGGGTTTGTCTGTGTGATCTGAGAGAGTCATTTGTCCTGGGTCTATTTTCTGTGGCATGGGGTAATATGAGTTAATCTCAGACTGTGACTATTGATGGAATAAATATAGACTGTTTAATATTTGAATGACACATAATAAGTGTTCTATAATTAGCTGTGATTATTATCATTTTAAGTTTTAAGTCATGCGACGGCCCCAAGTCACAAATCTAAAAAGAACAGTGGCAATATGTGCCACATGGGAAGGTGGGGTAGCAGTCGTATCACCAAGAAATGGTGCGTTAGTTCTGATTTCCAATAGCAGGAGTTTACGCCTGTGCCTGAGGGAGAAGCAGGTTTATCCACAAACTAATTCCCCCCACAGGATCCACACCAGCAACATGTGTTAGATTTGCTGACTTCCCACAAACACTAACTCCGCTATTTTTCATAGAAATAGGATTTTGAACCACACCATATAAAAATCACAGAGAATCTGTGGGAACCTGGCTACCCCAAGAGTATTACACCCTTCTTCAAAGGCACCTTGACAGAAATTCATCCAAAGAATCTTAAAATTAACCCTGATGGGCTGGTATAGGGATAATCACATGCTCCGTGTTCAATTATTTTACTTTACACCTTTGCTTTGTTTCCTCAGACTTGTAATTAGAAGTACAATTTAACTTTTGAGTAAATGGAAAGCTGATTGTACAAGACACTACCTCCAGGTTAGGTCCTATGGAACCAAGGAACAGGAATAGGAACAGAGATACCAAAAGGGTAGGAGGAAGGGAGGGAGGGAGAGATGAGAAGGGAGGGAGGCGGCAACTGCAATGAATGGCACATAACCTCACATCCATCTAGGGGGAAGAACAGCAAAAGCCAGAGGGGAAGGCAGACAGTGGTCGGTGTGAGATTTGAAAATAATTTACTATCTCTAATCTATCAAGGAGCCACAAGGGTTTGTAGTGTGGGGGAGGGGGGGTGAGAAATAAGAGGAGCTGATCCCAAGGGCTCAATGGAAAGCAAATGTTTAGAAAAGAACGATGGACTATCTGTACGAGTATGTTGGATACAATTGATGTATGGATTGTAACAAGAGTTATAAGATCCCCAATTAAATTATTTTTAAAAATTTCACAACAACCCTACAAATTAGGTATATTATTATTCTTACTTTATATACAGAGGATAATTAAGGTTTTTGAAAGAGTCGGTAATTATTCACAGTCACAAATCTAGGAAAGGTTGAGACTTAGGGACAAAGACAGGTCTATCTAATTCTAGGTCCTATGGAGTTCAAGACCATGCTACATTGATCCCATTATTTTATATCCATAAAGTGTTCTCAGCCTCAAAACATCCATGTACGGCACAGAAACTGAGACACAGAAGTTGAAGGATAGCCAGCACTCTTGTTCAAATTAGGTTTGATTATGATGATAGGCAAAGTTATATAAAACATGCAACTGAAGTAAATTACATCCAAATTATCTAACTCTCTGCTTCATCAAAGGCTAACCTCAGTTCTAGGTGAAAACATTTTTGAAGAATTCTTTTCACTGAGTTCATGTAATCTTTTTTTTTTCCCAGCTGGCATCTGCATTGCCTTGGGCAGTGTCAGCAGAGCCCCAGGGGCATACGAAGGCCATCGTGAGAAAAGAACATCACCTGCCCATGTAATCTTTTTAACTTGGAAGCTTCCAGGTACTGCCTATTGCTGATTTCACTGAAGGTAACATTTCTGAAATGAGAGAATGCATCAGAATTTGTCTTCCCAATTGAAAACAGCATCACAAAACTATTGTGTTTTTCATGTGGCTTTCATGTAGATTCCATCAAAGATCTTCATCTGAGAAGGTGCAATGACTTCACATTGCTTGTGAGCACACATTGAGAAACAGAATCGTTGTGTGATGTGGCCCAGTGCATCAAAAGTGCTGATAGGTTTACCGTTGAAGCAAAAGAAGAGGGAGATGGGATTAAAGAACAGTTTTCTTAAGACAACTGTATAAGAAGAGATATTTGAGGATGAAGACAAAAAGTATTGTTACAATGTTTCTAGTTAATACATGCATAGGTTTACTCTAAACAAATATGCTTAGAAAAGGCTCTGTGATCAGTGGGTGGTTACAGACAAGTGTTCTCAGTGATGCATTTATCTTACCCTCCGTAAGCTACTTTCAAGAAATGTCCAATCAAAACAGTGACTTAAGGATCCAGACATTAGTACTGTTCCATTCTCCAGGTGTGGATCTTTTTAGTCACTATCTTTGTATCACATAAGCTGGTGTACTTCTTCCCTGTGGACTTCGCTGACACCTCATTTAGACGTCTGCTTGTTTTGAGACAAGCCGTCAAGACCCAAGATGTCATTATTCATGCAGGTGGGGCACCATCTCTTTTCTTCACCATACTTTGCTATGGCACCATGTCTTCACAGAAGAAGCATGTTAACGTGTGTGATCCAACGATAGCTAATAATAAGATTCAAACTTGGAGAAGGGGACAGGACCAGTATCTAAATTTTAAATACACCATTTGTGAAAAGCTATGGATGAGGAAATGTGAACCAAAATATCAAGCAAAAAGAATTGTAAATGGATTATTGTACTTAAGCTGGAATGCATCACCTTAGAATTTTATCTCTGTATGGATCCAATGTGAAATGATTTTAAAATATTAATAGAGTCGGCTTTCTGCTAGATTGAAGTCTCTATCGGTGGGTTCTCTGTGGTCCCTTTTGGTGGATCCTTGTGTGTTGTCTGCCTAGTCTTATATATTTATCTGTATAAGGAAACTGGAGTGGCTGGAATTATGAAGTCAGTAGTGGAATTGATTATTACTTTGGACCCAAAGGGGAGGATAGGGAAATGGGAGTCAACATCAATGTGTGAAAGAAGGTAGGCAAAGTTTCCAACATTGATTATGGTGATGATTGCGCAGTTCCTGTTGATGTGATTGAACTATGGAATTGTATGCTATATTAGTTATAGCTCATAACAAATAGGGGCTTAAGAGAGCATCTGGCTGACCAGTTAAGGTCAAGACTGAGGGGTCAGCTCACAAGGTGATGGTGACTGCCTTTTGAGATTATTTTTTTTTAAGGATTTTAATATATTTTGTATATCATACAATTCAATGCTGTGATAATAGTTTTTTATGCGTCCAGGGATTTTAAATATTTTCTTTTTTATTGAACTCATTAATATTAACTCATTAATATTAACTCCCAATTACCCCTCTCTCTACTGTTATAACTCTAAGAAACTACTACTCTAATTGCTCAGTCAATTGATTTATCTTTCCTGATTTTCATGAAAAGAAAAACATACGAACCAAGCAAACCGAAACCCCAATAAGAACAAAATGACTCTAGTTCCCGAATGCTCCTTCCTCCCCACTACCATGACCCAGTTCTACCTTACAGATTCACCTAGACCTGAGTACACACATTGGTACAGATAAGAGCTTTGGACACATGGAAGTCAGGACAGAAAAAACCCTTCGGAACAGTAGTGGGAGTAACGGTCTCATGAAGGTAAGGGGTTGCTGGAGGTCGGGGGCAGGGACAAAAGGGGGAACCCATCACAGTGTTGGCTATATAGCCCACTTCCCAAGGGAACAAGTAACAGAAATGTGGGTGAAGGGAGGCAATGGACAGTGAAAGACACGAAATAACAACAATCATATATAATTGGTCAAGGATTCATGAGGGTCATAGAGTGGGAGAGGGAGGAGTAATAATAAGAGCTGATACCAAGGGCTCAAGTAGAAAGGAAATGCCTTTTGGGATTCTACAGGGTAACCTTGATAGATTTTTCTCAAAGCAGACAGGATAATCACGAGAGAACCTTAGGAAGCAGTGTTCAGGAAAGATGGTCAGAAATTGTGCACCAAGATTTTCTTCTTCCCCATCATAAGAATGTAGCTGCTCATTCTCTAAGGACAGCAAAGGTTGTCCTATAAGACTATCATCGGAGAAATTTACTCCATCCACCCTACAGCTATTGTCGTGTCATTTCCAACTTATTTTCCTTCCCTAAACTCCAGGAGCCTTTAAGAGGAATACGATTTGATATTGTGTAAATCGAACAGCACTGCATTCCTCAGGAAAGAGAGATAGAAAGGTACAAGTACAGACAGAGGATATGTTGGGGAACAATATATTTACATTTTGATATTTAAGCCTATGATCCTTTAGCAATCTTTTTAAAATTATGCTTGTAGTAATATTTCTAATTCTTTGAAGTTGGTAAAAAAACATTTCTACTTTGAGCATGGTGAAACAGATATTTACATGTTGTTTATTTAAACTTATTATTTTATAGCAATCATTTAAAAATTGTGCTTGTAGTATTTTTTCTAGCTCTGTGAGGTTGGTAAAAAGCTTCCTCAAGATTTCCTCAACTTCTGTCTATCTTCCCTTCATTTGGGCCTGGGTAAGTAAGACAGTTTGTTCAGTAATCCTGTTCTGATTGACGGGTTAGCAGTACCTGAGTGTAATTGGCTCTGGCTTCATGCAGAATCACAGCTCCATGTTGGCGTATAACCCTGGCACTCTATTAGTCCACATTTCTTTGATTAACTTTTCTGCAGAACAGTAGAGCTTTTGTTATTGCTACTTCGGTTATACCCATTTGTCATTCATCGACATGATTAATTTCCAAATATCAAATGGGCATTATGAGAAATATAGGATGGATATATCAGGCCAAAATAAAAGGGAAAATGATCACATAATTACTTAATGTCAAATGGCAGTGTTACATAACTACCACACCACTGAAAATCCTGCCTCAGCCAAGTGGACATATAATCTTTGCCATCTTTATTCTTGTAACCTACCCACTGTGAGGCCTATGTTGTCAATGTGTTCATAGTTGAATTGGTTTCTTCTTATTGTTTTAAATATGAGCTATCAGATAGCAAGACAAGAATAAATTAAAAGCAAGTTATGGGGCCACTATGATTTGATGGCACTGAGTACTCAGCAGTGGTGAGTAGATTCTTAAATGCCATGGTCATACAATGTATTGTAAGGGTGTCCTAGCCTAACTTGCAACCCTAAGTTCTACTGAGCAAGAAGAAGGATAATGAAACTATATATGTAGAAAACCTGTTGATATTTCATAAGCTACATTATCAGTGATTTTTTAAAAAATTCTTCCAGATAAAAGAATTACTCCTATGTTGCCAATTTCTCTCCTAAAAGCCCGACAGGCATCACAATGGATCTTGAGGATTATTGTTTAGAGCCTGGACTTGACCATCACTTCCAAGTGGCTAGCTATGACTCTAAATCATTCTAAAATGCCCAACACATGTATCAGACATACTATATATAAATGAAAAAATGTCTACTTCTGAAATCCATGAGGAAGAGTTAGCAATGTAAAATAGCATGGGATGTTACCTAGAATCAATAACTCCACACAATAATTAGCATTCATCTTCCTGCCAAAGCCAAGAAATCCTAATGATTCTTTCTGCTGCAAAATGACAGAATAGAGTGAAAATGAAAAACCATCCTCAGGCATCTGTAGCAAACATATTGCAAAACATGTGTATATGAAGCATTGGATGTGTTTAATTATTAAACACAAATATTTTAAGTTAATGTCAGCGCTAAAATGCAAAGACTATAGCAAGACTTTAGAAAAATAAGTTATAAAATAATCAGTGGATGCTAAAATCCATTCTCTGAGCAGCTAAATATACATGCAAACAATTAAATCTGGTAATGATACAGACAAAGATCCCATCAAGATTAATGCTATTTCAGGAGGAGAGAGTGGAGCACAGCCTGGCCCACCAGGCCGTGATGATGATGTTCCTGAGTAGAGCAGCCAGGCCACAGAGAGAACAACATGGCTGGCCCCACTATGAGAAATGATGCCACTCAGTGACTAAGGGTGATACAGGGGACTGCACCCGAGACACAGTGTGGGAATTGCACCTGACCTGATCCCACCACACCGAGGCAAATCACTGGGGGAGTGCAGCGGAACAGCAAGGGAATGGAGTGGCAAGGTCCCCAGGGAATGCTGAAAGTGGACTTTGGGGCCAGGGCATGGTGCCCCAACAGACTGGACTGGAAAACGCTCCTAAGGGCCAGCAAACGATCCCTGAACTAACTACAAGCTTTTCTCTTGTGAACTGTTTTGTTCTGTTCTTTGTCAGTGGTTTGTTTTTGTTGTTTTGTTGTCTGGTTGCATACTGTTGCTTTGTTTTCCTCTGTCTTGTTTTCGTGCATGTTAGTGTCTCCACAGGTCTTTCTGAATAGGACAGGCTGGATGAACTATCTGGAGGAAAAACAATGGGACCGACAGTTCCGGGGGGACTTGGGGTGGGGGGGTAGGGGGGGTAAGGAAGTGGTGTTAACAAACCCGGGACAAGGGAAAAACATGGGACTCCAAATGGTAGAGAAGGGGGAGTGGCAGGCCTGGTGGGAAATGATCAAGGGTAAGGTTGCTTAGAGAAGAGGTATACTCTAGCCCAGGTGGCGACGAAGCATGGTACTAGGGCAGGAGGAACGTCAAGGGAGATGGAGGAAAGAGCTAGGAGTCAAAGGGCATTCATGGAGGTCTAGACAAAGACATGTACATGCAAATATATATAGGAGGATGGGGAAATAGATCTATGTGTCTATATTTATAGGTCAAGTATTAAGGTGGCGGAAGGACCTTGGGCCTCTACTCAAACACTCCCTCAATGCATGAATACCTTCTTTTATTAAATCGGAACTCTATGATGCTCACTCTCCCGACACAACGGCTGGAGCCAAAGTGGGTGAACAAGTAAATGTGGTGAAGAAAGCTGATGGTACCCGGCTATCAAAAGAGATAGTGACTGGGGTCTTAAAGGCTTGAAGATAAACAAGCGGCCATCTAGCTCAGAAGCAACAAAGTCCACATGGAAGAACACACCAGCCTGTGTGATCGAGTGGTCCCAAAGGGATCAGTTACCAGGCATCAAAGAACAAAAAATCATATCATTGACTGCACACCTCCATGATAAGATCGCTGAAGACAAATGGGTGCATAAGCAAATGTGGTGAAGAAAGCTGATGGTGCCCGGCTATCAAAAGAGATAGTGTCTGGAATCTTAAAGACTTGAAGGTGAACAATCGGCCATATAGCTCAGAAGCAAAAAAGCCCACATGGAAGAAGCACACCGGCCAGTGCGATCACGAGGTGCCAAGGTACCAGGTATAAGGCATCATGCAAAAAAAAAAAAAGATTTAAGTGTGTGCGTGTATGTGTATATGTGTGTATATGTATATATGTATATGTACATATGTATATATATACACCATATTAAATGAAGTGGGAAGTGCAGAGTGGAGACCCAAGGCCCAAGTGTCGGCCAATGGAGATCCCCTCATAGAGGGGTTTAGGAGAGGAGATGGGTTAATTAGGGTGCGAGGTAGTACCGATGAAGAACACAGCTTTCCCCCAGATCCTGGATGCTTCCTCCCCCCAACTACCATGATCCGAATTCTACCTTGCAGGGCTGGATAGGACAGAGGCTGTACACTGGTACATATGAGGGCTGGAGGTACAGGGAATCCAGGGTGGATGATACCTTCAGGACCAAGGGTGTGAGGGACGATGCTGGGAGAGTGGAGGGTGAGTGGGTTGGAAAGGGGGAACTGATTACAAGGATCCACATGTGACCTCTTCCCTGGGAGAGGGACAGCAGTGAAGGGGGGAAGGGAGAATCCAGATAGGGCAAGATATGACAAAATAACGATGTATAAATTACCAAGGGCACATGAGGGAGGGGGGAAAGGGGAGGGAGGGGAAGAAAAGAGGACCTGATGCAAGGGGCTTAAGTGGAGAGCAAATGCCTTGAGAATGATTGGGGCAGGGAATGTATGGATGTGCTTTATACAATTGATGTATGTATATGTATGGATTGTGATAAGAGTTGTATGAGTCCCTAATAAAATGTAAAAAAAGAAAAGAGGGGAAAAAATGATTAGGGCAAAGACTGCACAGATGTGCTTTATACAATTGATGTACGTATATGTATGAACTGTGAAAAGAATTGTATGAGCCCCAATAAATTGTTAAAAAAAAAAAGAAAGAAAAAAAAAGATTAATGCTATTTATCTGGCTAGACTCCTGGAAAAATTAAGCAATGATGAAGATAATAGTGGATAATGTCTAAAACTGTTTAGTTATGCTCTTGATATGTTCTTGAAATAGGATGCTATGTGATTTGGATGGTGTGCAAACACCAATCTAAAACCATCTACTAAATGATTGGCAGTTCATATCCACACCAGACACTCCATAGGAGAAAAAGGTGGCATTTGCTTCCGTAAAGATTACCACCTAAGAAACCCTTTGGGGAAGTTCTACCCTGTCCTTTAGGGTTGATAATACTTGGAATTGATTGGACAACCCAAAGACACACACACACACACACACACACACAGTGATATAAGCATTGCGTGGTTTACCTTCACTAATTTGTCTCCAAATGGATTCACTTAGGTCAAAAGGTGACCTTTATGATTGCCTCACTTAGCTAATTTAGTTTTTGCAGAGGAAGCTCAATGCCAAACTATCAAGACTCAAACGTAGGCTGCTTCTGGGATGGGTAGTTCTGACCTCATGTGTGGGCCGCCTGCTGGGCATCCGGGAAGACTTCATTGTGACTGGTTGCCTGCCTGTGAGCTCAAGGCACCTCAGAGATGAGCAGATTCGTACTTTCCGGAGACGCAGTGGTCCTCCACTGGTCCCGGCAGCCTCAGCGAGCCTCCTTATACTTCTCTATTTCCTTGCTCTTTGTGTTTGAATTTTATTTTAATCTTTAACTGCTACCAAATTAATCCCTGGTGTATAAAATGAGCTCCATGCTCGCTATGAATTAGCAAAGTATGCCTCATGGACTGGGATTACAATCTGCAGTGCCTACTTTTACCGCTTCTCCTTCGCCAGGATCCTTAGAGGCTCAATAGTTAAAGCACTCGGCAGAACGGCGTCGGGTGAGCCTCCAGCAGTTCTGGAGCAGTCCACGGCAGTCTGCTTCAGTGAAGAGTGGCAGCTGTCGCGACGTCACGGGCAGTGCCACTCTGTCTTGTAGGGTTGGTATGACCACAAGTAACTCAGTGGCAAAGGGAACTAGCTTTCTCTTTCTCAATATCATCTGCTAGCAATAATAGGACTGTCGTGTGTGATCATGTATCATCATGCAGTTCATGAACCACGCTGGCTTTAGGTAGAATGATCATGTCACTTGTTTCCCAAACAACGGGTACCCTTAAAGCAGTGGCAATGGCTAAGATGGCAAGTCAGCAGGCATAACCTGGAGAATCAGGAAGTATGGCTGTCCTGCTAGGAAGTGCCTGAATTTGGGAATTTGTAATGATGCCCACTGATCGCATATGTGTGTCTGCATGTGTGGGGGTGGGGTGGGCGCAGCTTCATGTTAAGTGGAATTCATATTACTAGATAAAAGGCATATTGCTAGATAAAAAAGCTGTGGCTTTTTAGTCTGTTATATAACGTGCATTTCTAAAAGGATTTCATTCATTCATTCATTTACACCTTCATTTGGTACTAATTTTTTAAAAGAAAATTTAGTAAGAATTTGAAGTAAAAAAGCTGGGCACCTACTCGGAGTAGTCGTCATCGCAAAGGACGCTGCGGCCCGGCTGGAGTGACTGCTGGAGGCTGGAGGGGCAGGAGCAGGCACTGCCTGCAGCAGCAGTGGCTGAGGGAGAGGAAGGGGTGAAGAGGGAGAGGCGCACATCCACATCCCTGCTATTCTTCCCAGCGCCATGTCCTCTTCCTCGCCTGCTTGATTCCCAACCGGGGCCCAGGGCCTGGGCTTCGAGTTTTGAAAATAATTCGAAGAAAACAATAAATAAAAGAAGAGGGGGCTCAAGTAGAAGGCAAAAGTTTTGAGAATGATGATGGCAACAAATGTACTTATGTGCTTGACACAGGTGATTGTGATAAGAATTGTATGAGCCCCTAATAAAATGATTAAAAAAAGAGGAAGAAGAAAGCCTTATGGAACCACAGACATGAAGTCAGATGCAGCCTAGTTTATGCATACCTATACACTGTGTATATAATTTTAAAATACATACCTATATTTCATTATATAAATAAGATTGCAACGAGATGCAGTACTAGTTAAGAATATAAATTTAGTCATTTTCAGCAACAAGTTTTTGTTTTTTTCTTAACAGCAACCTCTCAGCTACAAAGGTCCAACTTGTGTACCACCTTTAGTTAATGATTACCTCCCACCACGGCTGTCATATTAAAATTTTGAGGTGCACACAATGGTTTGTAATAACAAATGAGTGCTATTTTGTGATACACTTAAAATTATTATTAGTCCTGTTAAATTATGTTAATTTTTTTATTATGTTAGAGTGTTATTTTAAAAAAGAGGAGCTGATCCCAAGGACTCAATAGAAAGTAAATGTCTAGAAAAGAACGATTGCAATATATGTACTAATATGTCTGATACAATTGATGTATGGATTGTAACAAGAGTTGTAAGAGCCCCCAATAAAATGCTCTTTTCTTTAAAAGATGTTTATGTGGAATTATTTCTTTAATTAAAAAAATTAATTTATCATACAACTCTTATCACAATCCATACATACATCCATTGTGTGTCAAGCACATTTGTACATTCATTGGTCTCAACCTTCTCAAAACATACACTTTGCATTTGAGCCCTTGGCATCAGCTCCTCATTTGCCCTTTCTTCCCCGCTCCCCCTCCCTCAAGAGCTCTTGATAATTTATAGATTATTCATATTTTGTCATATCTTACACTGACTGACATCTCCCTTCACCCACCTTTCTATTGTCCATCCCCCAGGGAGGAAGTTATATGTAGATCCTTATAATCGGTTCCTCCTTTCTACCCCATCTTCCCTCCACCCTCCTGATATCGCCACTCACACCACTGGTCCTGAAGGGATTATCTGTACTGGATTCCCTGTGTTTCCAGTTCCTATCTGTACCAGTGTACAGCCTCTGGTCTAGCCAGATTTGTAAGGGAGAATTTGGATCATGATAGTGGTGGGGGGTGGGGCAGAATTTAGAAACTAGAGGAAAGTTGTAGTTTCATCGTGACTACACTGTACCCTGACTGGCTCATCTCCTCTAAGAGGATGTCCACTTGCCTACAGATGGATTTGGGGACCCCAATCTGCAGTCCTTCTCATTCACAATGATATAATTTTTTTGTTTTTGATGCCTGATACCTGATCCCTTCGACACCTTGTGATCACATAGGCTGGTGTGCTTCTTCCATGTGGACTTTGCTGCTTCTGAGCTAGATGGCTGCTTGTTTACCTTCAAGCCTTTAAGATCCCAGACTCTAGGTCATTTGATAGCAAGGCACCATCAGCTTTCTTCACCACATGTGTTCATGCACACATTTTTCTTCAGTGATCTTGTTGTGAAGGTGAGCATCATAGAATGCCAATTTCATAGAACAATGTGTTCTTGAATTGAGGGAGTACTTGAGTGGAGGCCCAATGACCTTTGCTACCTTAATACTAAGCCTATAAATATATGCACATAGATCTATTTCCCTATCCTCATATATAAATATATATGTATATATACATGCCTTTATCTAGACCTCTATAAATGTCCTTTGCCTCCCAGCTCTTTCCTCTATTTCCCTTGACTTTCCTACTGTCCTACTATCATGCTCAGTCCCCACCAGGATTTTGGCAATTCCTCTTTGTTACATTACTCTTGATAATGCCCTACCAGGCCTCCCACACTCTCCTCACCACCAATTTGGATAACTTGTTGTTCCCTTGTCCCTGGGTTTATTAACACCATTTCCTCTCCACCCACCTCCCCTTCTCCCATGGTCCCCCAGAACTGTCAGTCCTGTTGTTTTCTCCTCCAGATTGTTCATCCAGCCTATCTTATTTAGACAGACCTGTGGAGATAATAACATGTACAAAAACAAGACAGAGCAAAACCAAGCAACAATATACAATAGAACAACAATAACAAAATAATGACAAAAAACAACAACATCAAAACACAACAAGAAAGAAACGCTTAAAAAAAAAGAAAGAAAGAAACACGTGTAGTTAGTTCAAGGATCGTTTGTTGGCATTCAGGAGTGTTTTCCAGTCCAGTCTATTGGGGCACCATGCCCTGGCCCCAAAGTCCACCTCAGCATTTCCTGGGGACCTCACTACTCCATTCCCTTGCTGTTCTGTTGCACCCTCTTAGTGTTTTGCCTCAGTATGGCAGGATCAGATAGGGTGCAATTCCCACACTGTGTCTCCGGTGCTTTCCTCAGTAGAGCTATGGGTCAGTGAGGGGCATCATATGTCATAGTGGAGCTGGCCATGTGGTCCTCTCTGTGGACTGGCTGCTCTACTTGGGGTCATTGTCCTCAAGGCCCTGTGGGCCTTTTCTGGTTTTATTAATGTCATTAATATATTCAAAACTAAATTTTATTTTGTTAATTTCCTCTATCATCTACCTGTATTTTTTTATTTTACTTTTGTGCTTGATACCTTCATTCTTCTCATTTGTAATTAACTTACTCACTTCTCTCTCACTGTCTCTCTCATTCTCTCTGACCTATGTATAAAGTTTAGATACCCTCCAAAGCAATCCCTGTGCTGTGACGTCAATACTGACTCACCATGGCCTTGTAGGACTTTGTAGACCTGCTCCATTGAGGTTCAGAGATGATTGATCGTCGTGAAGGCAGAATGCTCATTTTTCCCCCACCGACTGGTTGCTAGGTTCCAAGAACCAACCTCTTGACTGGCAGCCCAATGCTCAACCCACTGTGCTATCGGGGCTCTGGGAGAGTAGATTTTAAAAAAAAATCAACTTCCATAGAGTCCATTTTTAGGGCCATTCTAGGAGAGAACTGTTCCCTAGGATTTCTGATGTAAACCTTTTCAGAGGCAGAGTGCCTCGTCTTTCTTCCGTGGAACAGATGCTAGTTTTGAACTGCTAACCTTCTGGTTAGAAGTTCAGTAAGTAATCTACCCTGCCAAATGATTGTTTTCACTTTCTCACAAACAATGGCATTACTTTAAAAAGAGTGTTTTTTTAATCAAAATCAACAGATGATATTATTACTATGACATTATCTAAGATCTAGACAGTGTGTAGCATTCACTGTTTAACACAATAGTGTCCTTCCTGTGTATTGAGCAAACAAAAAATAATTGCAAGTTCAATCTAGGGTCAAATGTCCTCTTTCACCATAGTGGCACTCTAATTATGAGCAGTTACTCAGTAATTACTTTTTTACAATGACTACCATTTTTTAAGAACAAGAAAAATATTTCATAGAATATTATTAAAATGTTTAATAATATTTATGATTGAATTCAAATTGTACATTTTAGTAGAATTCACACACACACACACAAGATGTTACCTCTTTCTCAGTACATCTCATCAAGTACAATAATATGTCTTTTCCCATGACTGAATTTCTTTACAAAATTTAGTAAAATACTATAAAGTTTATGTATACAGCTCCTTCATTTCCTATCTATTTGTTTTATCTACAGAAGTAATTAGCTTATTGTGCTACCCTGGTGGATAAATACATGTGGGGTTAATTAAAGGGCGGAGGGATAAGTGGTTCAGTGAGCCTCACCTTTCTAATTCCTAGGTCTCTTGCTTTGTGATGGTCAGACCAGGGTGCAGCTGCCTTAGCCAGTTCCCTGCTTCACATGGAAAGGCTCACTTCCTGCAAGACATCCCTGAGGAGAAGCCATATGGACCTATCCCGATGCAGGCATGGGTGCTGGAGCAGCCATGTGTAGACCCCTGCCAGCGCTCAGATCCTTATACTGATTCAGCTTTCCT
Organism: Tenrec ecaudatus; assembly: GCF_050624435.1. NCBI lineage: Eukaryota > Metazoa > Chordata > Mammalia > Afrosoricida > Tenrecidae > Tenrec > Tenrec ecaudatus. The sequence continues at coordinate 69,118,175 of NC_134545.1, forward strand.
CCTGCAACTGGCATCATTGTGTGTGTTTTGTGAGATGGTGTCATACATATGAGTTAATGTTGGACTTGTGGGCTTGGGCAGCACTGGGTTGGAATGTTTTCTTGATGTGCACTTAACCTTTATATAAAACTCTCTCTTATACATGTTTCTGTGGATTTATTTCTCTTATATACCCAGACTTTCACATCTACTCATTCATATGAGTTCTTCAAGCTCCCATTATATATTTACTGATCAACAGAAATACTTTTTTCATCAGGAAGTAAGTTAATTTGATTAAGGGGGGAAAAAGGCCTTAATTTGTCCTGGGCAACTGGAAAAGTGGGGAAGAAGTTCAAATAGGATTTAAAATTAAATGTGGTAACGTACAGTCAAATGGGTGATAATTTGGAAAAGTAAAAAATGCTAAGAAGAAATAGAAATTTTAAAGCAGATCAAAAATCACAAAATATTGAAATATTCAAAGGAGGCAGGACTTCATTAAGATGGTGAACTAGTCAGACTGAATGGATATAGATGACAACCCTGGAACCCTGCAAATCAAAGTAAAGCAGATCAAATTCTAACTAGAAAAAGAAACTGGATGAGAACAATGAACAAGACAAAAAAGAAAGAGAAAGAATTTTCAGCTAACCTGGACTGACATAGTATGGTCATTCAGAATATTTTTCAGGCAGTGTTCCATTCAGACAGCAATCTAATAATTGATTCTGTTTGATCGGACTATATCAGTGCACACACTGGTGGCTGATGACGAGAAAGGTAAAATATTCCCCTTATTCTCACCTGGAGGCCAGAGGGGTGGCCATCCCCTCCTTCAGCCACTTGGCAGCCAATGGCCCTCCCAGTGACCTGCTGACCTTGGGATCATCAGCCCATGTAATGATGTGAATCAAGAGAAGCATTCAGCCTGACCTCCGAACCAAGAACATGGAATTGTCTGCTTCTGTAACTGCGTGAGCCATTTCTTTACTATGAACCTTTCTGTACATATGCATATATAACCATGAAGGACTGTTCATAGTTGGGAGAACTCAGCTTGAGACTCCCACCCACTGCCACCAAGTCCACTGTAATGCGTAGTGCCATCCTGAGACAAGGCAGAAATGATCTCTAGGGTCTTATTATGGAAGCGGGAAGCCTCATTTTGATTCTGCTGAGTAGCTAGTGTGCTCAAACGGCCAACATTTCAATCAGAAGCTCAAGGTTAAACTCACTGTGCCACCACAGCTCCAGGATTAAAAATCTGGCGAATACTATAATAGAAGTGATGAAGGAAGTGATAATAAAATTGGTAACTAAAATGAACTCAGCCCGGACAAAAAATGATATATAACAAAGAAATCCATAGTAGCTCTGATCAGACATGTCTCTCTCCCTGAGCTGTAGCTTCAGTGCTGTCCCCTGAAGTGAATTCTTTGGTGACAGGGGGCTGTCCACATAGTTGGGATTGGGAATGGCCCCTCAGAACACTGTGTTGTTTCCCTGCTTCACGCTGGTACAGATAATAGCTGGAAACACAGGGAATCCAGGACAGAGAACCCCTCAGGATCAATAATGAGAGTAATGATACCAGGAGGGGAAGGTGGGGGAGAAAAGGGGAACTGATCGCAATGATCTACATATAACCCCCTCCCTGGGGATGGACAACAGAAAAGTGGGTGAAGGGAGATATTGGACAGTGTAAGACATGAAATAATAATAATTTATAAATTATCAAGGGTTCATGAAAGTGGGAGAGTTGGGGATGGAAGGGAAAAATGAGGAATTGATACCAAGGGCTCAAGTAGAAAGCAAATGTTTTGAGAATGATGATGGCAACAAATGTACAAATGTGCTTGAAACAATGGATGTATGTATGGATTGTGATAAGAGTTGCAAGAGCCCCCAATAAAATGATTTTTTAAGAAAGAAATCCATAGTAGCAGACAGAACCCAACAATATGAAATCAGTATAATCATATCTATCAATAGTCATACTAACTATAAAAGAGATTACTATATCACAAACGATAAGCCAGGAGCATGCTGTCAGAAAGAGGCACACCTTGGACACAGAGATGAAAACACCCTAAAAGGCAAAGAATAGAAACACATTCGTCAGGCAAATGGCAATAAAAACAGGAGTGGCAATATTGATTTTTTATGAAATAGACTTTGCCTGTCCCGCGTTTCCCTCCTAGTGGCTTTTTTGCCTCGATCATGTTGTGCTGCCTCTCCTCTTGTTGTATATTGCCTTTCCTTTCATCTAAACATTTCTGCAAATGCAGCAAGGAAGACAACGAACAATAGTACAAAAAAGAACTATCGATAGGGCTTAAAATTAGGGTTGAACTACAGTACTAGGGAACTTGATACCATTTGAGGAATATTAAATGCTGTTAAGTCTGAAATGCATAAACGTCGAGAATGCCGTCTACCTTCCAGGATGCTTGCAAACTTGAGCAGGCAGTTCACGTCTTCCATTTATTTTGGTGATGGCTGACTATTCCTACAAACAGTTAATTCCCAACAAAAAAACGTTCAGGAAAGAGCTAAATGGGGGAAACACATTTTTAAAATGTTTATTGAAATTGTGAGAAGGATTAAAGGCATAAAGAAATTGTGATGCTTTGCTCAAGCTGAGCATCTGAGGCATAGCTTTGAGCAGAATCTAATGGCAAAACCAAAACTCAAATCCATGGCTGTAACGCTGATTTCTACTCAAAGCAACCCTGTAGGACAGAGCACAAAGGTCTCACCCGGCTTCCAAGGAAGGAGTCTTTACCCAAGCAGACTGCCACCTCTTCCCACTGCTGAGCAGCTGGCGGGCTGGCACCACTAGGCTGTGGGCTAGCTGCTAGCCCAGTGCTTAACCACCAGGAGGCCTTTGCTAAGTGGCTGTGAGATATAAACAAAGGACGATTGCAGCTTTGTAATGGCAGGGTTTCTGCCCTGGACACTGAATGCCTATGATTTGGGAGGAAGCAGTGGGCAACGGTTCATATTCTAGGTCTAATCTATAAAAATGTAAACATGAAAATTACCTCTAATGGAGCCAGGGGCAAAGACAGATAAATTAACCTCCAGAACCATTGGGTCTACAGGACACTCAGAGCCTTTTTTTTTTTTCAACCGCGACAGCAATAGCTACGGATCAGCATACCATAGGTTGAAACAAGCTTTAGCACAACTCCTTGTGTCGAGAGAATGCTCTAACGGGCTTCCAGATCACTGTAACATGGAGAAGGAAAGCTGTAGAACAATCTCTCCAAATGGATTCTGCTAATGGAACACGGCCACAAGGATCCCTCTATTGGACAGGAAATGTAATGCCTACATTAAAATCTAAGCAAAGGACTCTCCTGCCATCTAGTGACAAATGATGTGAATGCATCCTCTAACTGAATGCAAGTGCAGTCAGTGAACCACTGTGAGATAGATGGGTCTAGGACAGTGGTTCTCAACCTGCCTCATGCCGTGGCCCTTTCATACAGTTCCTCATGTTGTGCTGACCCCCCAACCAGAACATTATTTTTGTTGCTACTTCATGACTGTCATCTTGCTATTGTTATGAATCATAATTTATATGTCTGATATGTGGTATGTATTTCCATTGCTACAAATTGAGCCTAATTAAAGCATAGTGATTCACCACAAAACTCTATGTAATTATATATTGTGAAATATTTATTTCTAATGACAAATCAATGAAATTTTGTCTTGAAGCATGGTGTAGCATGGGTGAGTCTCTTCACCAGGTGGGCGTATCTGCATGTGGGCGGTGTTTCGGTTCCTAAGACCACCTAGGTCATTCAACCCCCAAAGGGGTCGCGGCCCACAAGTTGAGAATTACTGGTCTAGGAGGACATGATGACATTTCTAAAGTCCAAACTAAGAAGAATGCAGACAGAACTTTGTTCTTTTCTAACTGTGGAATGTGAGAACCGTCCTTTCTTTCGGGTCTGAAAGAGTCCATGGTTCGATTTTGCTACTTGAGACAGAAGGCTATTTCAAGGAGGTGAAGGGAAAAAATGCACTATCATTTGACACCAAACCATGTAAACTTGAGAAGCTGAGACATATCTTTTAATAAAATAAAATACCCGTCTTATAAAATGCTATTTCATGTACTGCTTTTTCTGTATGTCTATTTAATCATATACATAGCAGAACTGTACACAGAATAAGGCACAGTTGTTCAAACAAGCGAGGGGATACTGAACACGTGGGGTTACACAACAAGAAGGAACACTGTGCATGGGGATATAGTGTATTTAAAAATATTTAAAAAGTGTATGTGTCAGGTTGTATCTTTTCCACATACTTATTCACACCATATGCTGAGCGAATAAGACAAGACAATTCGACTAGGTGGAAAAGAGCAAACATTAATACTGGATATATTAAATAAAAAACCACAGAATGCCTATGACCCAACCTTGCTTGCTGAAAGTGAAGATTTGAAGCATGTATTAATGAAGATCAAAACCTCCAGTATACATTGCACCTCAAGGTAAAGAAAACCAAACTCTGTATAACTGTACCAATACCACATCATAACAAATCACATCATTGTCAAATATTCATTCTGCTTAGATCTACAATCATTGCCCATGGAAGCAAAACAACAACAACAACAACAAACAAACAATGATTATATTGGGCACGTTTGCTGCAGAAGATGGTGATGAGGTGGATTGACAGTGACTACAGAAAAGGACCAAAGACAGTCGTGCTTGTGAGCACGGTCCAGGCCCAGGCCCAGGCCCAGGCCGGGCTTCCTTCTCATGATAGGGACCCTGTCAGTGGCACTGACTCAATAGTGTCTAACCACAAAAACAAAAACAAGGTGTAAATACCCACACATAGGCCCTATCCATTGCAAATGACCAAACTAAAGTGTAGAAGTGAAATACAGTGGAGTGATGCCACTATAACATTAGATCATTTAAGTGGAGTGATGTATTATCACAGTGGAGTGGAGTGATGTCACTACAACATTAGATCATATAAGTGGAGTAATGTATTATCACAGTGGAGTTGAGTGATATTATTACAACATTAGATCAGATAAGTGGAGTGATGTCACTACAACATTAGATTACGTAAGTGGAGTGATGTCACTACAACATTAGATTACATAAGCAGAGTGATGTATTATCACAGTAGAGTGGAGTGATGTCACTACAACATTAGATCATATAAGTGGAGTAATGTCACTACAAAATTAGATCATATAAGTGGAGTGATGTATTATCGCAGTGGAGTGGAGTGATGTCACTACAACATTAGATCATATAAGTGGAGTGCTGTCACTACAACATTAGATCATATAAGTGGAGTAATGTCACTACAAAATTAGATCATATAAGTGGAGTGATGTATTATCGCAGTGGAGTGGAGTGATGTCACTACAACATTAGATCATATAAGTGGAGTGCTGTCACTACAACATTAGATCATATAAGTGGAGTGATGTATTATCACAGTGGAGTGGAGTGATGTCACTACAACATTAGATCATATAAGTGGAGTGCTGTCACTACAACATTAGATCAGATAAGTGGAGTGATGTATTATCACAGTGGAGTGGAGTGATGTCACTACAACATTAGATCATATAAGTGGAGTGATATATTTAGTACAACATTAGATTATATAAGCCCAGGAAGTCAGATGCATTTTAGCTTTGTTGCTCTCTGAAATCTTTAACTGTAGATCACAGGATTGTAAACAATGGAAAAGAACAGCCTTTTCTCTTTCTGTGCCTGCATTGCTTTGGCTTAACGATCTCTGTGTTTAGTTCATGACCTACTAAGAAAAGTATTCATTATATTACAACACTATATTCTTTTTTTGTTAAAAATGATCCCTGGTAAATAATTGCCAGTGATAAGTCAGGAGGTATTTGTGAGACATTGACTGCGTTGAGGCACAGGACTGCTACCTAGGAGAGGTGCAGCAACACCCACGGGGGTCGCATGGAGGATATAGGGAATAAGAGCGGCTGGAGGCACCACAGCGTGACGCAAGAATGCCAATGAGAAAACTAGGCACCAGCCTGCCAGTGTGTTGTGCTTGATGTTATTCTCCCAAGCAATTATTCATCGTGTATTTGCCTGACAAATCACTTAATATATGAAAATGAGAATGACCAAATTAGCAAAAACTTAACTGATGTACTCTCTAGAAATCATGTGAAATGTCATCAAAGAAAAGTTACTACATGGGATTTTGTGGTGGTTGTTGTTGTCATTATTGTGTAATAAAAGGAAACTTCAAAATTGTGTGTATTTTTCCATTGCGAACTATGACCCTGCCCTGTGGTGGTGACTAAGAAAGCCACGGGGTATTTTTATCTTGCTAAATGGCCAGGAACATGTCATTTTGTTAAATGTCTTCTTTAGTGACTTCACCCATAGATTCTTCCCTGAATCCTGCAATGCTGAATCAAGAATTGCATGTGATTGGGGGAAACATGCTTAAGAGTTGGATTCATTTAGATAACGTTTGGCTTTTTAGGTAAAAATAAAGACGTTGTAAATATTTCAAAACGTGCTCATAGTGAAAGAGAGATTTACTGGTCTGGTAAAGACGGGTGGAACCCCTGAGGCGATGACCATTTGGCACCTTTCAAACCTCGAAATAATCCGCACCTAGAATCACCGAGAACGACACAATCAATGGCTTGTAACGTGAGCCGGAACCATGAGGACTGTACTCTGCAGAGGAATCGACTGGATTTGATAAGATCAAAAGGGCAGAGCGTTTGTCCTGACGGACAGCTGAAAAAGCTGAAAGGGGCAGGAAGAACGGTGGAAAGGAAAAAAAGAAATCCAGGGAGAAAATAGGAAGTGCTGATACATGGAGGGGGTTTCCACTCGTGTCACAAGACAAAATGTATATGACTGTTGAATGGAAAATTTGAATGGAAAAATCATTTGCTCATCGCCCACAAAAGTCAGCGAATGAAACACAAGTTAAAAATGTATGTCTTGAAGCTAATAATTTTAATGCTATAAGACAAAATGTTGAAACACTATGCTATTTATAAAACAACATAATGAGTTCCTTAACCTGATTTGGGGATATATACATAATTAGATAAATAGGTAATTCTATTTCCATTACTAATGGGTAGAAAAATACTGGTCTTGGAAATGATACATGCACCCAGGTTGTCATCCTTCTGTCTTTGGAAGATCCTTCTTAAACATGCAAGTAGATTTAACCAGATGATAGTATAGGATTAAAACTATCACAGGAGTTACATAAAGATATATGTAGATGATGTTCAATTGTGCTTATCTATTACTTTCATATCTTGTAATGGCTACCCGATACAGAGACAATTGGTTCTGATTGGGCATCCAAAGAAAAGACCCTGTTACAGTCCACACACACACATGAGCTAGATATCTATGTGCCATGTAATGAGTTGCTGTGAAGTGAGAATGGGACACAATAATCTAATGTAAATATGCTGTGTAATGAAAACAGGCCCCCATAATCGTGTTGATACACTTTCTCGGTCAACAATTTCAGCCTGTGCTCTCCAGGGTGATCCATTTAGTACAACCTACACTGCCTACCTCCAGGCAGCGTGCACGTGGTTGCTGGAGAGATTAGAAAACAACACTTTTTGTTCTTTCTCCTATCATGGGGGCTTCAGAAAGATAGATGAGACACCTACATAATCTGGAACAAAAGAAATGCCTGGAGGGCAGTGATCGAATTATCAGTTCTGCTACCTGTCAAAGCTTAGTTGAAGATTGATGAAAGTCTGGGTCAAAATCCCCTCTCCTCTTCAATGTGTTGAAACTTCCTGCACTCTAGAAGTTGAGGTCCCCTCCAGTGCATAATTTAGCATGACAAATGGTCAGGTTTCAACCCAAAGTACCTGTGATGAAAACCCATAAAACACAGTAGTGCCCAAAGCTTCTGTTCCACTTGGAACGTGTGGATAAGAACCCCACTGAACTCATCGCCTGTCTTGACTTTGCTAACCTTTCATAACAGCTGAATGCCGATTTTATTATTCTCTCCTTTCTCTTTGCCATCTCACCCCTGGCAGATGTTTTGTTCATCAAACACATGGTCGCTGGGAGTCAAAGTTAATGTCAAAGAAATGAATCACATCCTCCATGTTGTTACTGTTATTATTATTATTGTTATTTCCCAAGGTAAGTCAAATTCTCTGCTCTGGTCAGCCTCACTGAGAACATCCCTTTCAAAGAAACTCTTCCACATACTGCAGTTTAATTATGAGCCTATCTATTGTGCGTCCACGGTTTCTCTTTTCGATTTCAGTCAGTCACACACCTAGCAGTGTTATTCATGGAATTTTAAATTGTGTTACCTAAGACCGTGACCCATACAGCATACACTGTAGTTTACAGAGTTAATATTATAGCCATGCACATATTGTTAGGTTTCAGGGTTACTTGATGGTTTTGATCTTGGATATTTATTGCATATCCATTGTGTATGGATAATATATTCATTGAAATTGCAGAGAATTTAGAAATGTTTAGATCTCACATTATTAACCTAATATATGGCATAGAGGATTTACTATGTACATATTTCATGTGTGTGCATGTGTCTCTGCGCAGAAATTATTGACAATGGGAGGAAGACTTAGAGAATGTCATCTACTTTTTTCAATGAGAAAGGAAAGTATTCCTAAATTTGTCTTAGCAGAATCACTGAAACAGAAAAGATTATCAACAAATGATCTGTTAACTTAATACAGGCAAATATTAAAGGTGTGAAAACAAACAAATATTTCATATTATTTCCAGTAGAAGCAAATAGCAAGGCTTGACACTTCACTTTGAAAATAATAAATATAATAAGCAATAAAATGGAGCCAACCCTAAGAATTCCAAAATTGTGCATATTTCAACCCAGATGAAGGAACATCTAATGTTTCCCACATACAATAATGTTACCAGAGCTGTCACAATGAGTTTGTTCCTGAATTCCACAATCAAAATCAATTTTAAGCAAATGCTTGTCTACTATTGGGTGTTCCAGAAATTATTTTCAATAACTCATGGAAATTGCTTGTAGATTTCACTAAGAGTTGATTGCATGAAACTAGATAGGAAGACTTGTCTCTTTCTATGTTTCTTTTTAAATAAAATATTATCTTACTGAAGATAAACTTTCTACAGAGCACTTTGGTTGCACTAGAGGATCAATTTAGGTCCTTGTTGATGTGCTGTTGGTCTCAATGTTTTCATATCCACTAATTCCTCAAGAAAACAGCAGTATTTGTTCATGGTTAAATCATTTTTACAATTAAAATTGCTCTGATTAAATGAAGTCTCTTGATCTATTAATCCTCTACTATCATAATAGCAAAATAGTCAAACTAAGATTAATATGGAAGCATTTTAATCTAAGTATTTTTGCAATGAAGCAAAATGAGAAACTAATTGTTAAATAACTTATAGGTTACACTCCCATGAAGATTTAGTCTCAGAAATTCTAAGAACACCTCTACTGTGTTCTATAAATGCCTATGAGTCAGAATAGACTCCATTGCAGTGCTTTAGTTTGGCATAGGTGTGGTAATATTGTTATTGTTTTTGTTGTAGTTATGAGGTGCCATCAAGTCAGTTTTGACTCATAGTGATTCCATGTTCAATAGAAGGAAGCATTGCAAGCTCCTCTGCCATCCCCATAGTTGTTATTGACTCAGTCACTGAGTCAATCTTCTTGCCCTGGGTCTATTTGTGTTCTTCATGTTTTATACAAATAATGTGCATCTTCTGTTTGTTTGCCAAACACTCCCTCCCTGAGAGGTATCAAAAGCATTGCTGTGCCATCTTCTTTTAGGCATGTTACTGTAAAATTAAAAATATATAGCGTACCACATTTAATATATATTACATTGAGCCATATTTAGATATAGACATGTTGGTGGTTCACTAAATTACTGACCTCCAAACATAAGGTGAGATATTCAAACCTACCAAGGGCTGTGCAGGTGAAAGATGAGGCTGTGTGAGCTGGTAAAGATTTGCACAGCTTCGGTCCCTGTGAGTCAGAAGTCACTCAAAGGCTGTGGGTTAGGTTTTGGTTTTTTATAGTATGTAATATAGCAGCGACAGCTCAGAGTGTCTCCCCAGGTACAGACTTGCAGGGAAAAGGGAGAGATCATGTACTTATGGAAACTGCCAGAACCTGAGGGACCCCAGTTGGGGGAAGCCATCTCCGGCAGAGGTTGGGATATGCAGGCCAAGATGAGGTTGTGGAGAAGAGTCAAACCAAGTGTGCCAGTGGTCTGAAAAAAATAGTGCTGGCCGCACTTCCTGGCACCTTTTCAAACTAACACTGCCACTTCACCCACTGAAATATATGTAGTTGGAAGTTGTCTGAAGGGGCATTATTGGACACATATATACATAAGGAATGACACATAGTATATATGAAATCAATGATGATATACTTTCTAAATTCTCACGTTGAATTAATTAATAAAATCAAAATTGAGAGCTACATGAAATAAATTTCACTTAGTACAAAATATATAACTGAATAACATATATTTCTATCGAATAAAGGGATAAAATTATAAACAAACAAGATGTTAATATACTAGTATTTCTAAGTTGTGTTATTATAAACAATTTTAGATTTTTTTTAAGTAGCTGGGTTTTCTAGGTTTCAAAATTCTTTCATAGGCATACATTTATTCAGTTTCCACCTTTCACATGTATATAAGCAACTGAAAATACGTGGTTTGGGTCAGGCACACCTCAGTGCCCAAAGTAGCAACTTTGTTTTTTCAACACTAAATGAAGTCTTGCAGCAGATTCACCAAATGCCATGCCTCATCCCATCTCTTGCATGCTGCTTTCTTGAGCACTGATTGAGGATCCAAACAAGATGAAATCTTCAACAACTTAAATCCTTTCTTCATTTATCATGAGGCAACCTCTTGGTCCAGTTGTGCCGATTTCAGTTTCTTTTACATTGAGTTGTAATCCATACTGAAGGTTGCAAATCTTTTTTTCATTATTATATCTATTTAATAAATCCTATTATTGGTGGCTCTTCCAGGTCTTATAGCAACCCATACAGCAATTGTATCAGGACATGAATTTCTACATGTTTCCATCATTATTTTCCAAACCTTTTCTTTCTATTTGAACCCTTGATGTCAGCTCCTCTTTTTCCCTCCCTTCCCCACCCTCCCACCCTCACAAACTCGTAATAAATTATAAATTATTCTTATTTTCGTGTCGTACATCATCTGTTGTCTCCTTTCACCCATATCTCTGCTGTTCATCACCCACCCATCCCCAGGGAGGAGGGTGGTTATAAGTCCATCATTGAGATCTGTTCCCCCTTTGTCATCCCACCCGTTCTGTACTCTCATGGCCACTCCTGTTATTGTTCCTGAGGGGGTTCATCTATTCCGGACTCCCCGTGTCAAGGGTTCTTATCTGAACTGTACATTCTCTGCCCTAGCCTGATTTGCAAGATCGAACTGGGGTCATGATAGTGGTGGGAAGGAAGCATTAAAGAACTAGAGGAATGTTGTGCTACATTGGTGCTATACTGCACCCCAAATGGCTCACCCCTTTCTTGTGACCCTTCTGTGAGGGGATGTCCAATTGTCTACAGATGAGCTATGGATCTCCATTCTAACTCCATTTGTTCACATCAAAATGGTTGTTTGTTTGGGGTCTTCTCATTCCTGATACCAGATCCCATTGACAACTCATGATCACACAGGCTGGTGTGCTTCTTCCATCTGGGCTTTATTGTTTCTCTGTGAGAGGGCCACTTATTTAAGTGCAAGCAAGGCTGCAAGTCTTAATCTGCATCAAAAGTGCTTCAAATTGATCTTAGTTTCAGCAAGCAAAGATGTATCATCTGCATATTGCAGGTTGTTAAGAATAATTTTAAATAATTAAGTTGAATAGTAACAACAAAGACTATCATAATGTCAGCTTCTCAGAATTACTGTATTAACCAGGTTTGTCCATGTCAAATAAACAGACTCACTGCCCTAGATCCCTAACGAGATTTTCAAGATACAAATCCAGAATCCCCCCACAAATATAAAGAATTCTCTTATTTTGGGTATTTTCATATTCAAATGTTTTATCAAGTTTCCTCCTAAAAAATGAGATCACTTTGAGGACTGAGGTGTCCCTGAACCAAGCCATGGTCTTTTCCATTGTTTCATACACATGCCTGCTGCTCAAATCATAAACTGACACTGCTGGAAGAAATGTTGCTGGCGTTGTCATTATGTTCCATGGAGTAAGCAGGCTCCGATGTGAGATAATGGACCATTCCTTAGTCTGGTGCCATCCTCACAGCTATTATGGTATTTGAGGTCCAAAAGCCAGTATGCCCATCCATTCCATCGAGTCTTCCTTGTTTTCACTAACCCTTTACTTTCCAAAACATGATGTCACTAGCCAGGGATTTATCTCTCTTGATAATATGGACAAAGTATGTGAAACAAACTTTCTCTTCGTCTTAATTTCTAAGAGGTTTCAGAGTATGACCTTATAAGAACTATGCTTGTTTTATGAACAGTCCAAGGCATATCTCATGCTCTTTCCACCTTCTTTTGCAACCGATTCATTTTATCCTGCCGTTGTTATGAGCTATTGAGTCATTTACAACTCATAGTAACTGTATGTACAGCTACACACAATTGAATCCTAAGCTACCCTCACAAGCATGGCTTTGTTTGAGCCTTTGTTACAGCCACTGTGTTCATCTGTTTGTGGAGGGTTTTGCTCCTTTCCTTGATTCTCTATCAAGCAAGAAGCCCCTTGAGCTATGCATTGAGTTAAGAACCACAAGGTCAGCAGTTCAAACTCACCAGTCACTCCAGGGGAGAAATAAGTTGTTATCTGCTCCCATAAAGGTATAGATGTCTTAACCTCCCTGGCAGTAATTTCAAGTGTGGCTCCGGGTAAATGTTAACCACACTGCAGAGAAGTCCCTTAACAACCGGAATGGGCAGTGTTACTAGGTCCTAGAGTGTTACCATAGATCAAGTGGCAGAGATTTTCATTTTCGCTCTCTCTAGGTAACATGTCTGAAGTACAGAGCACAAAGTCTGGCCATCCGTGCTTCTAAGGAGCAGTGTGGCAGTGCTTTCTCCAGATCAGATTTGCTTGCCCTCCTGGAAGTCCATGATAATTTCAGTATTCATCATGAAACCACCACTCAAAGGTATCAGTTCGTCTCCAGTCTTCTTTATTCATTGTCCAACGGTCACATGCATCTGAAACAACTGAAAATGGCAAGGACTGGGTCAGGGATGCCACAGTCCTCAACGTGATCTCATTTTGTGAGAGGTGGAAAAGACCAAACACAGCACAGGGAATTGTGGCTATAGCTGGCATTTGATCCCGCATTTCCTGTCATTAGTGTTCTGATGCTTGTTCAAAACCATGCTTTGAAATGCAAACTTAGGACTCTAACTTTCTTTTGTGAACAATTAGCAAAGTTTTACTTGCTCATTGTTTTGCATTTAAAGTATTCTTCAATAATATCCTGGGCTTGAGCTTCTTTGCCAGAGTCCCTAATAACCACACAACTGCAACCAGACATAGTCGGGGATTTTCCTTCTCTATCAATTTTGCAGATGCCGACTCACTCTAGACTCTGATTTTCTATCTTCTAGATTCATTTACATTTGGTTTCTTTCATGAAATAATAATAAATTTGGGTCGTTTATGCATTTGGCAGCTGCAGGCTTATATCAGCTCAGTCACCCAGAAGAAAGACCCCCTCAGGAGACTTGCCCTCCTATGGAGATCTCAAGATCACAGCAGCTGAGGAACTAGTACAGTGGAGTGTGGAGTGATGGGGAGCTCACTCATTGTTTTCAATGCTTTATGTATGCAAGAGAATGTGTAATTTGGGGAACTAAAAAAATTCAATATACAAACAATTGTCAAGGTTTTGAAATATTCTTTTCCATCATTAAACAGAGAACTATATAATGAGCAGACAGGTCTGGGAGTAGTGGGAGAGGAGAGATGCACAAAGATGTCTGTCTTCACCCCTGGAAGGACATCCTGTTTTATTTCATTTTAGTTGGTACTCAAAACCTCCGAGAGTTTATGCTCTCTACTTTCAGCAATGGGACTTATTTTGATCCAAAAATCTCCTCTTCAACTAGAATTACAGGTAGAAGAGCTTATAGATTCCACAAGATAAAGCCTATTCTCAATCTTTAGCTTAAGGTAAGTAATGTATTATTATTCCATTTTGCAGGTGAGATAGCTGAAATCCTTAAAGGTAAAATGTAATACTTAGTGTAGCAACAATAATGAATGGGAAAAATACAAAAGACATTTATTTCTTTTTTGTTCTCTTACATTATTTTTTGTACTATTCTATAATAATCAATATAATTAAAATTCTATCTCTTCAAAATCCAAAGAAATAATTGATTTGTAATCAAATGTATAATTTAGAGAAGATAGTGAGGAAATGCCCATAAACTCCTAAAATGAACCCAGACTGGATACCAAAGCCTCAAGTGGAAAGCAAATGTTTTGAGAATGATGATGGCAACAAATGTGCAAATGTGCTTGACACAGTGGATGCATGTATGGATTGTGATAAGAGTTGTGCAAGCTCCAAATAAAATGATTTTTTTTAATCCAGACAGTTCATTCTCCTATGTATGTTCATGAAATAAGTAAAAATTGACACCAGAGGGACTCCGCAGAATCCAGCCCAGGAGAGTTGCTCAGAGTGAAATTCAACGCCACTGGATTGCAGGAGGTGCATCATAAAGATAAGTAGGCACAGATCCACGGGGTTTTGAGGGGCTGGGGGCTTTTGGCTTACCTGAGTGGAAGCCGGCTGGGGCTCGACCCTAGTCCAGTTGCCGGATCTGCCCAAGCCGGGACCATTTGGAGCCTGTAGCAGGGCTTGGTCTCAGCACAGCCACAGTTCTTCCCTATCTGCCTCAGGGCAGGAACAGGACTCTTGCGGCTCCACCGGCAGGGATCGGGGTTCATCTACATTGTTGCTTCTGTTTGTGTCTCTGCTTTATATTCCCACACAGCCTTGGAGGGCTGCGCAGGGGCTTTTTCAAGGCACGGCCGCAGCCGCAGCCGCGCCGCGTGGTCTGAGCAGGGAATAAACCCAAACCCCCACAGCTTCATAGGCAGGGATCAAGCTTCAGCTACACGGCGGCGTCTGTTAACATCTCTGCTCTCTGTCCCCCCTCTCTGCTCTCTGGGGGCGGCTCAGCAGTTTTCTTGCGACCCTTCTTGGGGCTCAGCTGCGAACTACCGCTGGGGCTTGGGGCAGGGAGTAAGCCCTTGTAGATCCACAGGCCGGGAGTGGGACTCAGCTACATAGTTTCTTTTGCTTCCCTCGCTTCCCTGTACCCCTGCACAGTCTAGTCTCACTTTTTGATTTTTCTCACCCCCCTTGTTCCTGCCCTGCTCTCTCACACTCCATTGCGGACTTACGGGGCACTCCCATTGCCCTAGGGCATTTGCGCCTGGGTCACACCCAGCTAGGTGAGCTCCACCCTGCATAGATAGCCCAAGGCTAGGGTAAGGCCTGCTTGCTCTCCAGGGGAAACTCCTCAGACTTCTCACCAGGGAGTTCCTGCCTGTGTACCTGGGGACATAAGGCAGCTCAGCCAACACTTATCAATATTCAAACCAATAGCGGGAACTTCAGCCCAGCCTCTGCAACACTGGTGCAGGCAGTTGATCTGCCATCTGGGGCACTCCCCTAATAGGGAAGCCACAGGAAGATAAAGTGGTAGGTTAATCCCATAGCAAAATCAGCTGTAGGCAGATCGAAGAAGAATTCCTATAAGTCTTCCAGAGAGAGACTAGAAAATGGCACCTGGTCCCTCAAAAACAACTCAACGCAAACAGCCATCACCCCCAATGACCTCAACGAAAAAACAGGAGAAACAAAAGGCAAAGGAAGAAGATGTCCTGAACATAACAACATACATAGAAGAAGCAGACATTGAGATGCCATACAAAGAAGCTCTCAGAATGGTGCTTGGAGCGATGCAGAATATGAGGGAAACACTACAGAAAAAGGATGAAATGATAGAGGATATAAAAGACACATACCAAAGGAAAATACAGGAGCTTGAGGAGCAGGTAACGAAACACAATAGCAGAATCATGTTCCTTGAGAATCGATTGGAGGAATCAGAGAACCGCATCAGTGGCGTGGAGGACAGCCAAGCAGACTTTAATAAACGTGAACAAAAATCTAATAAGAGCATCAGAGAAGTCGAAGAAAACCTAAGAGCTATGTCTGATGCTATGAAGTGGAACAACATTAGAATTATTGGCCTACCGGAGGAAGACACAACAAAGAAGTCATCTGCAACAATAGCGAGAGAATTCTTGGAGGAAAACTTCCCCAGCCTAATGAATGAAAACCAAGCAACCATCCAGGAGGCTGAAAGAACACCAGCACGACGGGACCCCAAGAAGAAATCACCAAGGCACATAATAGTTAAACTTTCAAACTTTGAGGAAAAGGAGAAAATCATGAGAGCAGCTAGGGAAAAGCAAGCAATCACATATAAAGGTTCCCACATAAGGATATGCTCAGACCTATCAGCAGAAACTATGAAAAAAAGGAGAGAGTGGAGTAACATATTCCAAAAATTGAAAGAAAACAACGCAAATCCAAGAATACTCTACCCAGCCAAATTATCGATCAAGATCGATGGAGAAGTAAAAGTCTTCCCAGACAAGGAAAAACTCAAAAAATATGTTACAACAAACCCAGCATTACAAAAGATCCTCGCCGACTCAGTATGGGCAGAAGAACAACACTCACCAAGCACAAATAAGACACCAGCACATAGAACAACTTCACCCAGAGCACAACAAAGAGAAAACAGACCCCAAGATAGCAATGACTTAAGGATGGAAAGAAGTCAAGAATGATACACACACAAAACACACACTAATGAGAAAGGAAAGTAGGAAAACTCCCAACACAAAAAGTATAAAATGGCATCACAGAGTCCGCACATGGAGATAATAACCCTGAATATCAATGGCCTGAACTCAGGCATTAAAAGACTGAGACTTGCAGAATGGCTTAGAAAACACAACCCATCAATTTGCTGCCTACAGGAGACACACCTCAAGGCTACAGACAAAAATAGGCTGAGAATCAAAGGCTGGAGAAGGACCTACCAAGCAAACAGCAACACAAAAAAAGCAGGGGTTGCAATCCTTATCTCGGATAAAATTGACCTCAAAGTGCAAACCATAAAAAGAGATAAGGAGGGACACTATATAATGCTCAAGGGAATGATAGACAATGAACCACTAAGCATTGTAAACATATATTCCCCGAATGAGAGACCAGCTCAATACGTGAACCAAACACTCCAAAAGATTAAGAAAGAAATCACAGACTCGACAATTATAGTGGGTGACTTCAACACACCACTCACTGAGAAAGATAGATCACAGGGAAAGAAACTCAACAAGGAGACTAGAGAGCTAAACTCCACAATTAGACAATTTGGCCTAATAGATATTTACAGAGCTTTTCATCCAAATACAAAAAATTTCACATTCTTTTCAAGTCCTCATGGCACATATTCGAAGATAGACCACATCCTGGGGCATAAGGCAAATCTACATAAATTTAAGCACATTGAAATAATACAGACCTCTCTCTCTGACCACTGTGCCATAAGACTGGAAATCAACAAAAGGAAGACAAAGAAAATAAGAGCAAATAATTGGAGGATGAATAACTCTCTACTGCAAAAGGAGTGCATACTGGTGCAGATCCGAGACGAAATCAGGAAATTTCTCGAAACCAACGAAAATGAGCACACGACGTACCAAAACTTATGGGACACAGCAAAGGCAGTCATCAGAGGAAGGTTCATAGCAATACAAGCACACCTGAGAAAGGAAGAGAGACTCATGACGGATACGCTGACACAAAATTTACAAAAACTAGAGCTGAGTCAGCAGGACAACCCTACTAATAGCAAAAGAAAAGAAATTATAAAAATCAGGGCTGAGATTCAGGAGAGGGAAAATAAAAAAACTATGGAAAAAATTAATATCGCTAAAAGTTGGTTCTTTGAAAAGATAAACAGGATCGATAGACCATTGGCAAACCTAACCAAAGAAAGGAGGGAACAAATCTCAATAGCAAGAATAAGGGATGAAAGAGGGGTCATTACAACAGACCCTAATGAAATCAAAAGGATAGTTACACAATACTATGAAGGATTGTACTCCAATGAATTCAACAATTTGG
Organism: Tenrec ecaudatus; assembly: GCF_050624435.1. Lineage (NCBI taxonomy): Eukaryota > Metazoa > Chordata > Mammalia > Afrosoricida > Tenrecidae > Tenrec > Tenrec ecaudatus. The sequence goes on from NC_134545.1 coordinate 69,136,442, forward strand.
AAGACATGGACAAATTCCTGGAAAAACAATCCCTCCCTAGACTATCCTCGGTGGACATCAAAAATCTCAACAGACCCATCGCAATAGAAGAAATAGAAAAGGTTATCAAGGGATTACCAACAAAAAAATCCCCTGGACCAGATGGATACACTGGAGAATTCTACCAAGCATTCAGGGAAGAACTAATACCAATCCTACACAAACTTTTCCAGAACATAGAAAAAGATGGCAAACTCCCAAACTCCTTCTATGAAGCTAGTATAACTCTGATACCCAAACCGGGCAAGGATCCCACAAGAATCGAGAACTACAGACCGATATCCCTAATGAACATTGATGCAAAAATCTTTAACAAAATACTAGCCAACAGAATACAAAAGTATATAAAACAAATAATTCACCATGACCAAGTGGGATTCATACCAGGGATGCAGGGATGGTTCAACATATGAAAGACCATTAGTATTATTCGTCACATTGACATGAAAAAGTATAAGAATCACATGATAATATCAATAGACGCAGAAAAAGCATTCGACAACATTCAACACCAATTCCTGTTTAAGACACTAGCGAAGATAGGAATGGAAGGAAAGTTCCTCAAGACAATACAAGCTATATATGAAAAACCAACAGCCAAAGTGGTAGTCAATGGAGAAAAGACTAACACAATCCCACTGAAAAAGGGAACCAGACAAGGATGCCCCTTGTCTCCACTCCTATTTAATATCGTGCTGGAGGTTTTAGCTAACAGCATAAGGCAAAGAAGTGACATCAAAGGTATTCGTCTGGGGAAGGAAGAGGTGAAACTATCGTTATTTGCAGATGATATGATTTTATATATGGAAAATCCCAAAAGTTCCACAAGGGGAGTACTGGAAGCAATAGAGGAGTTTGGCAGAGTGGCAGGATACAAGATCAACAAACAGAAGTCCATCGGACTGTTATACACATCAAATAAGACCACAGAAGAAGAGATCAAAAAGGTGGTACCCTTCACAATAGCCAAACACAAACTGAAATATCTAGGGATACACTTGACTGAAAAAACAAAAGATCTATATAGGGAAAACTATAGAACACTATTACAAGAAACCAAGAGCGACCTCAACAAATGGAAGAATATTCCGTGCTCTTGGATTGGGAGACTTAATATAGTTAAGATGTCAGTTCTGCCAAAGGCACTATATAAGTTTAATGCTATCCCGATACAATTACCATCATCTTTCTTCAAAGAAATGGAAAAACTGATTACCAACTTCATATGGAGAGGGAAGAAGCCCAGAATTAGCAGAGAACTCCTCAAGAAGAAGGACACCGTGGGAGGGCTTGCTTTACCTGACTTTGGCACATACTATACAGCCACAGTTCTCAAAACTGCATGGTATTGGTACAATGACAGATACTCAGACCAATGGAAAAGAACTGAAAACCCAGAAATAAAAGCATCAGCATACACACAGCTGATCTTTGACAAGGGCCCCAAAAAGATCAAATGGGAAGCAGATGCCCTCTTTAACAAGTGGTGCTGGAAAAAATGGATATCAACATGCAGAAAAATGAAGCAAGACCCTTATCTCACTCCATGCACAAGAATAAACTCAAGGTGGATCACAGACCTTGAAGTTAAACCCCAAACTATTAGGGCCATCAATGAGGGAATTGGGACCAACTTGAGAACTTTGGCGCAGGGAATACACAGGCTATTAGAAATAGGGAAGGACACAAACACAGAGGAGGCACAAATCGACAAATGGGATATACTGAAGATAAAACACTTGTGTACATCTAAAGAATTCACCAAGAGAGTAATAAGAGAGTCCACAGACTGGGAAAACATCTTTAGCAGTGACACATCAGACAAAGGCCTTATTACTAAAATCTACAGTACTCTGCTAGCTTCCAAAAAGAAAAAAACCAATAGCCCACTTGAAAGGTGGGCAAAGGACTTAAACAGAAGTTTCACAGGGGCAGAAATCCGAATGGCCAACAAACATATGAGAAAATGTTCCCGATCTTTAGCCATAAGAGAAATGCAAATTAAAACAACAATGAGGTACCACCTGACACCCTCAAAGGTAGCCCAATTCAAAAAATCAGAAAGCAACAAGTGTTGGAGGGGCTGTGGGGAGACAGGAACTCTCATCCACTGCTGGTGGGACTGTAAGTACGTACAGCCACTATGGAAATCAATCTGGCGATACCTAAAACAGATGGAAATAGAGTTATCATATGACCCAGCAATCCCCCTACTGGGCATATACCCAGAAGAGGCAAGAAACAAACCAAGACCAGACATCTGTGCTCCAATGTTCATTGCGGCACAGTTCACAATTGCAAGGAGTTGGAAGCAACCCAAATTTCCATCAACTGACGATTGGATTAAAAAACTGTGGTATATACATACAATGGAATACTACGCATCACTAAAGAGCAGTGATGAACGTATGAGGCACATAGCGGCATGGGAAGAACTGGAGGAAATCATGCTAAGCGAAGTAAGTCAGGCACAAAAGGACAAGTACAACATGAGTCCGCTGAGGTAAGAATTAAAAAAATTTTTTTTTTTTAAAAAGCAAAAGTGGCACAGGGAAAAAAGCTACTGTATACAAACATTTTAGGGGTGAAGACGGGGTAGTATGGAAGAGACCAGACCAAAACCAGGGATGTACATGGTAGACAATGGTGGAGGAGGTGGGGAAAGGAAAACAAAAGGATGAATACAAGGAAGAAAAGGGTAGTGGGGTCATAGGGCATTAATCCACCCAAGGGGAGGGTATTGTTTATATCTCCACAGGGAAAGTGGGACCAGACTTCAACCCAGTGTCGCAAGGTGTGAACGCAATATCCCGGTGTGGAGGAGGGAACCGGTGGAGAGGTCTGGGAGGCTGGCCCCAGCACCATAAATTAAGTGGATTCCTGCCCCTCCCCCGAAAAGAATTTTTTCCAAAGGACGACATTGACTCTGCAGCTCTGGGAGATGGATATATTTGATCAGAGCACACGGGAGCAGATGAAGGGGCAGGAGGAGAAAGTGGAGCACAGCCTGGGCCACCAGGCCGTGATGATGATGTTCCTGAGTAGAGCAGCCAGTCCACAGAGAGAACAACATGGCTGGCCCCACTATGAGACATGATGCCCCTCAGTGACTAAGGGCGATACAGGGGACAGCACCGGAGACACAGTGTGGGAATTGCACCTGACCTGATCCCACCAAACCGAGGCAAATCACTGGGGGAGTGCTGCGGAACAGCAAGGGAATGGAGTGGCAAAGTCCCCAGGGAATGCTGAAAGTGGACTTCAGGGCCAGGGCGTGGTGCCCCAACAGACTGGACTGGAAAACGCTCCTAAGGGCCAGCAAACGATCCCTGAACTAACTACAAGCTTTTCTCTTGTGAACTGTTTTATTCTGTTCTTTGTCAGTGGTTTGTTTTTGTTGTTTTGTTGTCTGGTTGTATACTGTTGCTTTGTGTTCCTCTGTCTAGTTTTCGTGCATGTTAGTGACTCCACAGGTCTGTCTGAATAGGACAGGCTGGATGAACTATCTGGAGGAAAAACAACGGGACCGACAGTTTTGGGGGGACTTGGGGTGGGGGGGTAGGGGGGGCAAGGAAGTGGTGTTAACAAACCCAGGGACAAGGGAAAAACATGGGACCCCAAAAGGTAGAGAAGTGGGAGTGGCAGGCCTGGTGGGAAATGATCAAGGGTAAGGTTGCTTAGAGAAGAGGTATACTCTAGCCCAGGTGGCGATGAAGCATGGTAGTAGGGCAGGAGGAAAGTCAAGGGAGATGGAGGAAAGAGCTAGGAGTCAAAGGGCATTCATGGAGGTCTAGACAAAGACATGTACATGCAAATATATATAGGAGGATGGGGAAATAGATCTATGTTTCTATATTTATAGGTCAAGTATTAAGGTGGCGGAAGGACCTTGGGCCTCTACTCAAACACTCCCTCAATGCATGAATACCTACTTTTATTAAATTGGAACTCTATGATGCTCACTCTCCCGACACAACGGCTGGAGCCAAAGTGTGTGAACAAGTAAATGTGGTGAAGAAAGCTGATGGTGCCCGGCTATCAAAAGAGATAGTGACTGGGGTCTTAAAGGCTTGAAGATAAACAAGCGGCCATCTAGCTCAGAAGCAACAAAGTCCACATGGAAGAACACACCAGCCTGAGTGAGCGAGTGGTCCCAAAGGGATCAGTTACCAGGCATCAAAGAACAAAAAATCATATCATTGACTGCACACCTCCATGATAGGATCGCTGAAGACAAATGGGTGCATAAGCAAATGTGGTGAAGAAAGCTGATGGTGCCCGGCTATCAAAAGAGATAGTGTCTGGGGTCTTAAAGGCTTGAAGGTGAACAAGCGGCCATCTAGCTCAGAAGCAAATAAGCCCACATGGGAGAAGCACACCGGCCAGTGCGATCACAAGGTGCCCAAGGGACCAGGTATAAGGCATCATGCAAAAAAAAAAAAAAAGATGTAAGTGTGTGTATGTATGTGTATATATGTGTATATGTATATATGTATGTATATATATGTATATATATATATATATATATCATATTAAATGAAGGGGGAAGTGCAGAGTGGAGACCCAAGGCCCAAGTGTCGACCAATGGAGATCCCCTCATAGAGGGGTTTAGGAGAGGAGATGGGTTAATTAGGGTGTGAGGTAGTATCGATGAAGAACACAGCTTTCCCCCGGATCCTGGATGCTTCCTCCCCCCAACTACCATGATCCGAATTCTACCTTGCAGGGCTGGATAGGACAGAGGCTGTACACTGGTGCATATGAGGGTTGGAGGTACAGGGAATCCAGGGTGGATGATACCTTCAGGACCAAGGGTGTGAGGTACGATGCTAGGAGAGTGGAGGGTGAGTGGGTTGGAAAGGGGGAACTGATTACAAGGATCCACATGTGACCTCTTCCCTGGGAGAGGGACAGCAGAGAAGGGGGGAAGGGAGACTCCGGATAGGGCAAGATATGACAAAACAACGATGTATAAATTACCAAGGGCATATGAGGGAGGGGGGAATGGGGAGGGAGGAGGGGAAAAAAAAGAGGACCTGATGCAAGGGGCTTAAGTGGAGAGCAAATGCCTTGAGAATGATTGGGGCAGGGAATGTATGGATGTGCTTTATACAATTGATGTATGTATATGTATGGATTGTGGTAAGAGTTGTATGAGTCCCTAATAAAATGTAAAAGAAGAAAAGAGAAAAAAATGATTAGGGCAAAGACTGTACAGATGTGCTTTATACAATTGATGTATGTATATATATGAACTGTGAAAAGAATTGTATGAGCCCCAATAAATTGTTAAAATTAAAAAATAAAATAAAACTCTCTCTTATATATATGAAAAAAAAGAAATAAGTAAAAATTGTTTTCAAATAAATAATAGGATGTAAAAGGTGACTCATTCTATCATATTGCTGATGTCAGAGCCTATAAAATACAAATTCAAATATGAAATGAATTGACTATTTTTAAAAAGCAACACTGAATACAAATAGGGGAATTATATTTTTTTCCAGTAAGTACTAAAATGAATTCCACCAAACTGAGAATTAAATATTTTCTAATAAAATTGTCATGTTAGTTAAAATTATTTGCATAGATGTGTAATGTACTCATCTATAATTACAAAAAAAATATTGACCATATCATGGACTGTCACCAGAACAAACAAATCTGTCTTAGAAGGCCCTCTCCCAAAACAAAACAAAACAAAAAACAAACTCATTGTCATTGAATTGTTTCAACTCATAATGACTCTGCAGTGCAGTATAGAATTGCTTCTGTGGGTTTCTAAGACTGTAACTAAGTAAGAGAGCAGAAAGCCTCACCTCTCTCCCGCAGAAAAGCTGGTAGTTTTAAACGGATGACCTTGCGCTTAGAGGTCCAATGCAGAATCACTCGACCCCCAGGTTCCCATCTTAGCAGACCCACAGTCAAAATGCTCTTTAGAAGTGAGGGTGGTGAGACTTCATCCTTGGTGTTTGGGACATCAGGAGTGACAATTTCCGGTCAAAGTGCATCATATCGGTAAATAAAGGTCAGTGTAAAAGAGGAAGCCCGTCACCAAGAAGGATTAACACAGTGGCTGCAGCAGTGGGCTAAACCAGGGGGGTCGATTGGCACAGTGACTACAACAGTGGCAAAATAACAAACAATGATGGCACCTAACAACAACAATAACATCAGCGGATGAATGAATAGCCAGACAGACCGAATATGTGTGGATGGGAGAGTGGAAATATACCCATCAATATCTATATAGGTTTGCCAGAGGATATATGTATCTAGTTACTTTTCATGTAAATATATTCATTTTTTGTGGTATAACATACAAGAGCCAAAGTTAAGAAACTATCGTAGACAGAAGAAAATGCCTTAAGGAAATGATTCCTTGGGTGTGGGGTCTGGGAGGGTCCAAGGTATATTGGTATCGCATAGTCCACAAATACAAATTTCTACATCCTATTTTGATAAGAAGCAACTGGGACCTTTAAGACTCGTGAGCAGCCAACTAACGTGGAGTTATTGATCTCGCTGGTGGGAAATAAGGCGAATAAACAAACTGAGATGCATAGAAACAGTTCAATGGACCAATGGACTGCATGAACATCAATCTCCACAACACTGAGACAAAAGAGGCCACCTGATCTGAAAGAGATCATGGTCGAGGGTCCTGGGGAGGAAATGTGGAAGAACATGTAAAATAATTTTTTTTAAAGACCAGTGTTTTTTTTAACTGGTGAGACAGAGAATGGCGGAACTCCAAAAATTATGTTATATGGAAATGAGCTCCCACACACACAATTTAAAGCCAAGCAATAGATATAAATCCCAAACCAAAACCACTTGGATTCTCACTCACAATGACCCTACAGGACAGGATAGAATTGCCCTTGTGGGTTTCCAAAAGTGTAACTCTTTATGGGAGTAGAAAGCCTGTTCTTTCGACTATAATCCACTTGTGAATTACATACAACTAAGAAGTATCAATCGTTTGTGATCAAAGGGGTGGAATTTGCTCAAAACTAAAATTCAGAGGCTTAGGGAAGAAGGAGGAATAGAAATGGAAAGCACAACAATGAATTGGGACAAATGATGCTCCATTGTGGTGGCTGCAATCACTGGCCGGAAACAAACTGTGTATGCTTTTAAAATGGAAACTAGGTGCAAACTGTCACCTACTTTACAATAAAAAGTTTAGAATACAACATTGCATGTGACGGTTAGAGATGATGTCAGCAAGACCGTCCGGAGTAAGGGCAGGGCATAGCTCAAACTATCCATTGTGACACAGCCTGATGACATCTCCTCGGGCCAGAAGCCTTGTTTTCTAAAAGAGAGGCACTGAATAGAGTTGAATCCACTTTGTTGCATCAGCTTCTATCGGAGCTGCAGTTTATCTGGTTCCCTGATCTTCTGTTGTGTCGCCTGCAGATCCCATGCGTCTTCAGCACACTAATGATTGTGGATTCATTTGGCCAACCTTGGACTTCTTCATCCACCAGCCTGTGCCCCTACTGTCTTGCTTCAACATCTCCCTTCCCCTTCATCAGATTCCAGGTGTTAGGAGAAGCCCGACTTGAACTGGACTAGACTTACCCTTGTTTACAACTTTACCTATTTCTAAAGTCATTGCTTTCTATAAATATCTTTCTATATAAACACATACAAGTATCACTGGCTTTGCTTCTTTAGGGAACCCAACCTAGTACACCACACACACACACACACACACACACACACACACACACACACACACACACACACACACTGAGCTCTATTTGGTTCCTTGCCACAGTAAAAAATCCAAATTCACTGTCATCTAATCAATCCATGCAGGATAGGGTATAATTGCCCCTGTGGGTTTCTGAGGCTGGAAACCTTTGTGAGAGCAGAAAGCCCTATTTTTCTCCCGCGGTGTGGTTGGGGGCATCAAATTGTCAACCATGTGGTTAGTAGTTCAACTCAAAGCCTAACATGCTACCTGGCTTCCTTATAGTGCTCAATAAAAGGGAGTATTGGAGAGGGTTACTGTTAGAATTAGCATGTCTTCTCAAATGTTCTCTTTTTCATATAGATTGAGTCAACTTCATCCCCCAGAATCAAATCCCACCCGTCAGTTTTGTCACCTAACATGAGCTACGGTCATGGCTGGATCTTCTCAGTTTTCTTGAAAGTAAAGGATGTCCTTCTACTTCCTGCCTCTTGACCTCAGTTCTAATGAGAGGGAGCCTCTGTTCGTGGATGAGACGGAACTAGGGAAACAAGAGAAGCTTACTGAACCACTCCCAAGGCATTTTCCCTAGGAGTTCTGTTCTTTGTACTCTCTCCATTCTAAAAGCATTACTTGCTAAATTCAGCTTTCAGAAGCAAGTCAGTCTAAGAAAAGCCAGAAATAAAATTGTCTCTCTTCAAAAACTTCCCGAAGTACAGTTTCGTTCCTAACACAGTCCCAAAACTCTTAGCTAAAAGTTCAAACCTAGTCAGAAATTAGTGCTTTCTTTAAACACTACTTATGACTACTTCTACCAAGCCCTCTTTTGTAGAAATGTAGCCAATGGGTAAATTTAGCCACCTGTGTTCAATTTCATATCAAACATTTATTTTAAAGTAATCACTTACCATACACTTTGTGATAGCACTATCTTTCATGTTTGGGGAAACTGTATTTATATTATTTTAACTTTTAAATTAAGTTAAAATAGTTTTCAGATATAGAAGATTTAGTAAAAATGACTATGGTCATGAGCAGAATACTATGTGAATCATGAAGATAATATTTTAGAGCAGTTCGGGGTAAGAGGAAATACTTGTGGCTTTGGTGCTTTATTAAGTAGGGGGGAGTTAAACTTTACTTTAAAGCCCCAAGCCAAACTCACTTGCTTAGAGTCGATACTCCCTCCCCCTCCATTTGGGTTTCTAAGCTGGTAACTGTTTTCTGGAGGAGAAAGCCCCAGTTTTAGCCCAAGGAGATGCTGGGGGTTTCCAACTGCGGACCATGTGGATGGATTTCCTTTAAAGAACAGTTCAATGTTAATGTGTGAAGTGAAGGAAATAATACATAAAAAATACATGGACTTATAAGCCATGTAAAGGGGATTTATTTAAAGAACTGTAAGATAATATAGTTTCACTTGAATTTGGGTGAGAATAGGCATAGTGGGACAAAATAATTTGTATACATCTGTCTTGGCCTTAATTGTCAGAAGTTTTCAGTAATCCATCAATACTAATTAGATGTCTGATTTAAAAAATTATGTCCATGATATTAATGTGACTAATAAAGGATAACCATGACAGCAATGTTGAGAATGGAATGAACAATTGTGTCTTCTCAGAAAAGTAGTACACTTCCCACCCATCCTATTCCATGTGTGAGGCAAAGGGAATCTTAAATTTAAAAAAAATTCAATGTCAGTAGAATGATGAAAAGGAAAGTGATTTGTACAGTGTAATAGAATAACAGTGACATGGATTTAGTGGTCCACATTTGAGGAACTGGAATGATTTTATCTGAAAGAAGGTAGTCAGAATAGAGAATAGAAGGGAGTTTTATTGAGATAAATTTGAGATTGAGGGTCTTAGGACACAGATTCTGCAGATTTTTCATGGGCTGTTAATTAAATTTAAATATTTAAGCAATGCTAAGTCACAAAACTGATTGTGAGATGCTTAATATTTGGTGAATGTTTTACAAGGAGTGGTTTGTAAAGCAAAATGTCTTAATAAATTTATCAGTGGCCTTACAGAGTTGACAGCAAGGTAAAACCAGTACATGGAAAGAGTTATCTCAAGGGAATACTCATGTAGTTGTAGAAGCTGGCATGTTCCAAGTCTGTGGGTTGGATGTCAGGCTGGAGGCTTCTCCTGACTCACATAGCTGCAGTGACTGCTGCACTGAAGTTTAGGAGGTCAGATGGTAGATTTCTGTCCCCAGAGGAAAATTACTTCAAGGTCAGCAGGTTACATGGAAGGCAACTGATAATTTGCAGGATCTGCAGATAGTAGAATAGGGCACTGGTTAAAACCCCAAAAATTAGGGTAAGTTGACAAGTCACTTGCAGGACCCAGACCCAGCAGAATGGAAGCAGATGTGGCCAAAGAATCATCCTCTATTAGAAGCCATCTATACACCTGAGGAAATTCCCTTTCAATTGATGGGCTATAGATTTCATCTCATCATGGAGGTGATTCCAAGATACTAGATTTTATCATCGGGATGACTACACCTTAGCTCCAAACCTCTGAGAATCCTGCCTCAGTCAAGTTGATGCACAGTCTTATCACACTGCTGAATTATTATTATACCATTGAATGTATACGACTAAATGAGATGAAATGAAACATAATGTGACCACTGTAGGGGCATGACATAGAGGAAAAGGCGGCCAAAGGAAGTTATTTGGATAATCACAGCATGTGTGATCTCTATAGTAAGTGCAGATAACTCCATTTGTAGGAGTAGAAAGTTTCAAGAACACACGTCCTTGTATGTAATCCACTCACTATCATTGAGTTGATACTGATTCATTGAGACTCTAAATGACAGAGTGGAAGGGTCTCATAGTGTTTTTGAGGCTGTAACATTTAGTGTCAAACTATAAAGATCCTTCTCTGGTGGGCTCAAACTGTAAACCTTCCATAAACAGTCAAGAGTTTAACCTGCTGCACCACGAGGGCTACTTTATTTGCAATAGTCCTATGAAAAAAAGAATATGGTTATTCCTTTTTTGCTCTTCTTACTAATTTAATTTGTGTTATAGATTTCACAATATGCTGGTAATTAATTAATTTACATGATAAACAGCTTTAAGTCTTTAAAGAACGTTTAAAGGCTTATCAGAAGGTATACTTGTCTTAAATATATATTTGATTACACATATGCATATGTTTTATCTTCACTATGTCTTTATTCCTTGTCTAATTTTCATTCAAGAACAAAAATTAGTTGCTTTCTTTTTTGTGTGTATTTAATCAAGTTGTATGTAAAAGAGTGCATATGTATTTGATTCTTTTTTAGAATTTATGTACTTTTATTATATTACCTAGGAGCTTCCAAAAATGTTAAATAATTTTTTTTCAAAAGTGAAACAGTTTTTAAGTCAAAATTTTCTGCAAAATTTCCAGAAAACTATGGCCTTACTATAGTTGATGCCATATTTTAGTAACCTTTTTATAGACTTATAATATCTAAAGATTATATTAGGAATCACTGATAAACTTTTCAATAATTTAAAATATTTTCTAGTATTATATTGAATTTTATCATATACTAATTTATTATATTTCATTGATTATGATCATAATTTAGTGTATTTTGGCATGCTTCCTAAAGGTATGCTGTAATAATTTCCCTAAGCCCCAAAGTAGCATACATGTTTTATCTTTCAGTGGTAAAAAGGCACGATTAAAACGAAGGAGTCAATAAAATGAACACTTTTCTCTTCGATTTCAAAAAGCTAATATATCAATGAATGAGGACATAAGCAATAGATTTGAAAAGCAGCTGAAGAGATAGGCTATCATATTCCCCAGATGCATAAAACTTTCTGTAACAAAAAAACTCAAGACAGGAAGTACTGAAAGATGTCCTACGGGAAGAAGTGTGTACTCAAAGGGGCAATCAATACGTGTGCAGGTGAGAGGAGAAGGCTGGAGGAGTGCAGAACAATGTGAAGTCCATAGGGATTTAATTCTACCATAATCGATTGTGTGCTTCGCTTCCAGCAAAGTCTACAACTAAATATTGAACAACCTACATTTTCTATTGCAAAAGACAAAGTTATTTGATAAACAACAACTTAGAAAATAATAGTCTGCATATGAGGGAATATAAGTAATATTTTTCATATGCAAAATCTGTTATTTTCTTTACCAAACATCAATATGTGCTATATGTCGATTCATTTAAAGGTAGCACAATAAATAATACATTAAACTTATGAAGCAATTTAATACTCATAAAGTTATTTTTATTGATAAAACAATATTAAAAGCCATAATTTTGTTATATCATTTTGAAATGTCACAGTGCATATAAGTAAATCATTTGGACCTAGTTTCAATTCTTCATATTTTATGTGTGGCACTAAATATCATAAAATGCTCATAAATCATAAATACAAGCTAATATTAAGCCCTATTAATGCAGGACAATGTGTGAGTGTTGTCAAGTCACTTCCAACACATGTCAACCTTGGACCAGGCAACTACTAGCTGCAAGTTTGGCAGTTCACACCCACTCACCTCTGAAGACAAATCTGGTTCTCTTTTGAAAGCTACTAACCTTGAAATCCCTGTGGAGAAGTTACTCTGCAAACACATGTAGCCATTAATGTGTGCATAGCGTACTGTAAATGAAATGAAAATGGTCAGACAATTAAGAATATTTTTGAAGCATGTTGTTGGTGTGGGGAGTTGTTGAGTCAGTTCCAATTCACAGCAAGCCCAGGTAAAATAAATCAAAGCACTACCCAGTCTTTGGACACCTTCACAATGGTTGTTTGGATTGAGCCCATTCTTACAGACGCCAGGACAATCCATCTCGTTGAGGTTCTTGCTCTTTTGCATGGAGCCTCCATTTTACTGGACAGGCTGTCTTTTTCCAGGTACCGGCCTCTCCTGGTAACATGTCCAGAATCTATGAGATGAAGTCCTGCCATCCTTGGTGCTAAGGAGAATTCTGACTGTACTTCATCCCAAATAAATGGTTGGTTCTTCTGCAACCCACAGTACTTTATTGGAGCATATTCATAGAAAATCCTCATGAAGATATAGGTGACCCATTGCGTTCCTTCAATTCAATAGTACGAAAAACATTAAAGAGGAAATAAAATCATCCAAGATTCTTCCAGTGAAAAAATTACCACATCCTATTTTCAATCTTCTCATCTGTATGTGAAAGTTGGAATAAAGAAGACTGAAGAAAAATCAATAAATTTGCATTATGGCGCTGATGAGAAATCTTGAAAGTACTGTGGACGCCCAAAAGAATGAGATTTTATTTATTTTTTAATCATTTTATTAGGGGCTCATACAACTCTTATCACATGACGAGATTTTAGTCACATACCTCAGACATGTCAGAAGAGCCCAGTTCCTGGTGAAGGACATGATGTTTAATAAAGTATAGGGGGATGATGATAAGCATGGAACTTTATCTCTGTGGTCTTCCTCTGATAAACTTATGTCCTCAATATAATCAAGATAAAAACATCAGCCAATTCCCAAAAGAGACAGTAACTAAAACATCTGACTAACTAGTATCTTCAAAAGTGTCAAATCATAAAAACCAGGAAAATCTGAGAAACTCTTACAGAAAATGGGAGATTACAATATGATTTAAAACTGCCTTAGGTTAAAAAAAAGAAAATTTGAATAAAATATAACTTTTAGTTAACAATAGTGAATCCATCGTGGGTCCGTAGCAGGAGACTAATGTAAATCTGATATGGAAGACATAAGCACTCTCTGTACCATCTGCCCAATAAGCTGTAAGTCTAAAACAGTTTATAAAAATAAGATTTCTTTTAAAGATATGCATTTTCTTTTGGGACAATAGTGAAGTCAATACCTCCTCAGAGAGAAACTTAACTTTCTACAAATTAGCTTTAAAATTATAACCTGAAAATTGTATGACAAATATAAATCAAGAACCAACTGGCAGTTTGGGGACATTATTTATAGATATTTTTCCTCCAGGGAAAAATAATGCTACAGGAAAAAATAATGGGATTTTGTAATAAAATTGTTACTCTCAGAAGTCTACCTATTATTTAAATTTTTGGAATGTTATTTGTGCTTTGAAGGATACACTTTTGTGGATATGCAGAGATGTAGCAACATTGATGTGAACCCAAATATATATTCTTTCTTTCACTTTTTGGAAAATAAAATTTTTTTATAATTCTGGATAAGAGTCTTGGATAAATGTAGATCTTAAAGAAACAAGTAGACAAGGTGTCTCCTATTTGTTCAGAAGAATGCATTTGGTTAGCCCCTTATTAAATGAACTCTTTGTTTGGATTATTTGCATATGTTACTCATACCTGAAGAATTATCTTTCACTGTGCTAATTAGAGAATTATTTTAAGCCACTAAATTTTAGGTAATTTGTTAAATAGCAAAAGATAACTGGAAAACAGGTTAAAAATAACAATTTTTATACACTTGGATTTCCACTTCATTTATTGTTTGAATGACATAGACTAAAGATTGGAAGAGGGGTTATACACAAAGCATTAAATGATAAGTCCATGAAGTCACTTCTTAGATATAGATTTTTGGAAAAAATGTTTCTGTCGACTCCATTTTTGTTATGTTAATTTCCTTAATATCTGATCTTTATATAGTATCTCCCTGGTGTGAATGAAGTATGAAAAACCTAGTTTCTTTAATTCAAATTCTGTGCGTTGACCTAGAAAATTTAAAGTTGACTGCACTTTTCTTGTATTAAAAGCTACTATAATTTTCCTTAATTTCTAGGACTCAAAATATCTATCCCAAATGATCTGGAGCAAGATATGATAGTTAAGCAATAACATCTAATAATTGCTTGTTTAATAATAGTAAGAGGCAGGGGAAAACCTTTTCAATGTTAATTTTAAGAAGAAAGTGTGTCCTCCAATCCCATTAGATTTTAATGCACAACATTAGTGCCCCCAGTTTGCAGTAGATGGGAGCACCATGTGTATTATCAATAAATCACAGAATCTGGTGTCTAAATGCTATAAAAAATTAGGTATCATCTCTTGATGTGAGATTGGGCTTTATCATTATACTTCCTGCTTGATTTTTTTCATGTCTATCCATGAACTAGATGTCATATACCCTTTGTTGACTCCTTTTATATTTAGTCTACATTCAATCGTTATAAAATGACAAGATATTTAGAAAATCTAGAAATATTTAGAAAATTATTAGAAATTTTTTAGAAAATTTCAATATCAATATTTCACTTTTCCTACTTTATCATAGAAACAATTGGGCAAAAATACATTTGAACACATAAGCAAGTAGTTTCAAAAAGTGCATGGAAAATTCCATTATCTTATCATTTAATTTTCCTTGAACTCTGTGAAGTCCCCTCATGTTTGGGTGTGAATGTGTGTTCTTATTTCTTCATAACTTATCTATCTATCAGTTCATTTCATGGTGGCATCTTCCCTATTGCTGTTTTGTTGAAAGTATGGCTCACTCTGCTTGCAATTACAAGCGCAAGTAGGGTTACCCATGTGTGGTAGTTATATAAATGTTTGTCAAATTTAGTATTAAGAGTGGAGGGGTAGAGTCTAGTCTGTCAATCAAAATATAACCAATGAGGCATTTGTGTAGGCATGGCTTTCTCCTGAGAATTCTGGGAACTCATATTTTCCTCCTTGGAGGCAGGAGACACTTCTCTCTCTCAGATCACTCCCTTGTAGACTCTACTGACAAGACACATGGCACTATGCTAATAGACTCCATTCTCTGGAAACTGAAGAAACCACACGGAGAGCCCTGCCAGCACTGAGATGCTCACACCACCATTGTTTCCAAAGACTTTCTACCCTCTGGCCTGTGATAATCCTGTACTCGGTGTCATTGCATGTGTTTCGTGAGTCTGAAGAAGACTTTATAGATTAGTATCAGACATATGGGCTAATATCGGACTTATGGGCTTGGACTGGACTGAGTTGGGTTGCTTTCTTGATGTACAATTACCCTTTATATAAAACTATCTCTTATACACATGTAAGTTTCTGTGGATTTGTTTCTTTAGTCTACCTAGACTAACACACCATGCTAGACAGGTTACAGTGGAATTTCAAGAATAAGGCTGAAAAATCAACAACTTGACCTCGTGGGGAGAAGGAGGACATTGTATGTTGTATTGAAAGAGGCTGCGACTCTCAGATTGGAAAGTATTCAAAATAAGGCCCAGGAAGAGATGCCTCCTGAAAATAATGTCAATCTTAAGGGCATGCCTGAATGAAAACTGTGAACTTCAGGGCATGCATGAATGAAAACTGAAGATGTGTATTGGTTGATAAGGCATGACGCAACCTGAAAGAAATATCTGCAGACATTAGAAACAGGAAGATGGAATGATTGAAGGAGGAATGTAGGAAAATTGTGAGTAATTTAAAAAGACACAAAACAATTTAAGATTGGTATCCTCTGCATTAATAAGCTGAAATGGATTGGTATTGAATTTTAAATTGGACAATCACAATGTCTTCTCATGGTGAATGAAAAACTGAAGGGAATAACATCACATTCATCTTTTAAAAGTGCAGCTCAAGATCAATTCTGAAGTTCAATGCTGTCAATGATAAGATGAGAAGATCCATATTCTTACAAGAAACACAATTCAACAAAACTATTATTCAAATTTGTACACCAACCACAATGCCAACAGGTGAGGAAAAAATATTTTACCAGCTTTTTAATTCTGAAATTGGTCAAATATGCAATCGAGGCATGCAGATAATAACTGACAATTGGACTGAAAAAGTTGTCATCAAAGAAGGAATCAGTTGGAAAACATGCCCTTGGTGATAGAAATGATATCAAAGACTGTGTGATATAAAATCCAAACTTGTTTTTGGAAATACTATGTTTTAACATAGATGATTATTAAACACATTCAGCTCACTAGAAGAAACACATAGAAATCAAATTGACTATATCCATACAAAAATGACGGAGTGGTCAAAATTACCAGTTAGAAACAAGCCAGGGGCTGATTGCAGAGTGGACTACCAATTGCTTATATGTAAGTACTTGTTGAAATTGAAAAAAATTAAAATAAGTTCATGAGAGCCCAAGCTTACCCACAGGCAAAGGATAATGTGCAAAGATTTGGAGTTAGAAAATCAAAACTGAACATCTGCAAGTTACAATATTGAAAAATTATATGGGCAAAATACCGGATGACATAAATGCACTCCACTTACTGCCATCGAATCAATGCCGACTCAGAGTGACCATCTGACAGGGTAGAACTGCCCCTGTTCATTTGCAGAGATTGTAACCCTTGAAAGGGGTAGAAAGTCTCATCTTCCACCTGCAGAGCAATGGGAGATTTCAAACTGTGGGTGGTGTGATTAACAGGCTATAAGCACTACACCCCCAGGGATGCTCTTTTGAATGAGAAAGAAAACATCAAAAGAAGACAGCAAGCTCAGAGAGGGTCACAGTATGAAAAGGAATTGGTCAGTGTTCAAACCTTTCTGACAGTAGCATATGATCTAGAATCCACAGATGAAATCCAGTCCAAGGTCCAAGCTGCACAGCCAGTACTGTCAGAATACCAATTGATGTTTCAACAAATTCAACACAGACAGCCCTGAAGAGCTTAATTGTCTATGCCAAGAAATCTGGAAGACATCTATGTGGCCAAATGACAGGAAGAGACAGATATTCATGTTCATTCTAAAAAAAAAGATGATCCAACCGATTGCATAATTTATTCAACAATATCATTAGTATCACAAGTAAAATTTTGCTGAAGCTAATGTTTTACTTTATTTTATTTTCCCAGTCCTGCCCCGAGACCTGAAGGTAATTTTTAAATGGTTACAGTAGCCCATCACCAGGGAACTGCCAGGAAATTCAAGCCATATTCAGAGAGAAGATGCACAATGCGGTGTCATTATTTTTATCATAGGTATCCAGGCTGAAAGTAGAACCAACTAGAAAGCTGTTTACCTATACTTCATTGATTATGCAAAGCCATTCCACTGGGTGCATCGTTGCAGTAAAAGTTCTCATTTTACTTGGATTCTGAGTCAACACCTGTGAAATCAGAGGTTAAGAAAAGAAATGACATTTCATTGAGAAAATGTGTTGGAAAAGGACAACTTTCAAATGTTAAAGAGCAAAGCTAACACTTTTAAGACCAAATTGCATCACCCAAGCCATGGTACTTTCAATCACCGACATGCATTCAAAGACTATACAAAAGATAAGGAAGATCAAAGAAAAAAATTATACCGTTGAATTATGGTATTCGTTAATAATATTAAATATAACATATGCAGTGTATTGAAAACCTATCTTGAAATAAGTAAAGCCAGAATATTCCACCAAAGGAAAGATAGTGAGACTTTGACGTTTCATGAGGACGGACCATATTGTGAACTAGAATATTATGCTTGATAAAGTCAGGTCAGTGAAAAAAAATGTCAGGGTCAGTGAATAAAGGGAAGACTCTCAGCACTATGGCCTGAAATTGGGTTGTAACAATAAGCTCAAACAGAAATGATTGGGAAGGAAAGTCACAGCTGTGTAATCTTACCTTCTGTTTACAGAGAGTCATTATGAGTCAGAACTGGCTTGGGATCACCTAACAATATATATATTCACACACAAATGTATATTTAGCAAGGATGCACTTTAAAATGTTCATTTGATTATCATGGGAGTAGCCAATGTTCACTCAATTAGTAATTGTCAATGAGGTGCTAGGAAATACAACTCTACTTTGAGCAGCCTACGTGTGTTACAATTATGTTGAGTTTATATTGGACCGTTGACCTAAGAAGTTGAAGGTAGTTTGCACCTCTGGATTTTGTAAATTCTTTGATACCATGGTAGACTTTCCTTTGCTTTGTTTTACGTCGCTTTGTATTCCTTGTTTTTAATTTTCCCATAGGTCTCATACACTCTTATATTTTAATTCATTGTCCATGAAAAAATAATGCTACCTTGCACAATTTAAACTCTATAACTTCAGTTAGAACAGTTGGCTGTTTCACTGCATGTTTTTGATTTTTGCACCACTTGGGCCCAAGTGTAAAATAGCTACATTTTCAATGAAGTAATCAAGTTCTCCTGCTAATGTGTTTTCAGCATGCACCCAGGTGCACAATCATTCCAAGTGACTCTCTATCAGGAATGAGGAAATCTCACATTTTGTTACAATGCATGCATTTTTATTAAACAGCGGTTCCTTTTAAGGCTTCTTGAAAATCCAATTTCAGTTATTACCTTGTTAGGTCTCTCTCAAATGCAAACAGCCCAATAACTTCAGTTAAACCATGCCACTTTCTCTACTGTCAGCCATCAAAATGAAACAGAAACATTTCTAAAGCATTCATGCTGTGCTTTTAAAAACATGACTTAAAAAATCTATTTCAACATTTTAAACAAAGTTTAAAAGAACATGTTGGGATAACCATTATCCACACATATATATAGCAAATATTTGGGTACAGATATATCAGTCTTAACACTGGGGTTCAGAATATACTGAGCTCCTATTGATCGGAATGTGGCTTTAAGTAAAGTGAAAAAAAATAATGT
The DNA here is from genome assembly GCF_050624435.1 of Tenrec ecaudatus. Taxonomy (NCBI): domain Eukaryota; kingdom Metazoa; phylum Chordata; class Mammalia; order Afrosoricida; family Tenrecidae; genus Tenrec; species Tenrec ecaudatus. The sequence goes on from NC_134545.1 coordinate 69,155,759, forward strand.
AACTCTGAGTTTTGACAATATTTAATAATAGTACACCGCATGTCTGCCTGTTTGTCACACTGTAGTGGTTTGCATATTGCTGTGATGCTGGAAGCTATACCAAGAGTATTTCAAATGCCAGCAGTCACCATGGTGCACAGGTTAAAGCAGAGCTTCCAGGCTGGGGAGGGAAAAAAGGGGATCAATTTCTGAACCGCCACTGAAAACCTGCAAACATGAACAGTAGAGGGTCTCATAAAGTGCCATAAGATGACTCCCTTGGGTTGGAAAGCAATCAAAATTTGACTTAGGGCAGAGCTGCCTACTCAAAATAAAATGAATAAGCTGGATGGAGTAAGGCCTGCAGGACCTTCACTGGGTGATGTGATATGACTCAAAATGAGAAGAAACTACTAAAAATATTAATTAATAATCAGTGTGTACAATGTATGAATCAATTATGTACAATACATGAATATAGAGACATTGGAAGTCATAAAAAAATGAAATAGAACAGGAGGACTCACACCCAGAGATAGGTACCTCACACCCGGAGCTCTGAGATCAGAGGGTAGGGAGAATTGGGGGGCAGAGTAGGGTTATCAAATCTGTCTGTTCATTTCCCAAGATCTCTCAGAGCTTCGCTCTGACCCAGAGGTGGACCCCACTGATCGTCAGGGCTCTGTGAGGACACCCGGTGTTTCTGGTGTGGTGCTCGGGGCACCTGCTCTGTTGAGACCAGTGCCACAGGGTAGCCAGTTGCATGGTGGAGGCTGTGCCAACCTTGGCACTCCGTGAAAAACCACCAGTCAGTAACCCCACCCCTCCTCAGGGTGTCCGGGCTCCATCTATCTGCTCCAGCCAGCAGAGCCCCCACCCCTTGCAGATCTGGGCCCCACCCAGGCACCCCTCGTGGACCAGCGGGCCAGACCCTCCCTCTTCTCCTTGGAAGCACGCACCTGTTGCCATAGCCAGGTGGAAGGCAGAGGCTGCCGTCCTGGCTTATTGCTCTGTGCAAACCACCAATCAGACCTGCCACACAGAGGTCTCAGCCCAGAGGTGCCCGCTCCTTCACTGCACTCCTTGCAGATCTGCCAGCTAGCCAGGCCCCTTCCTGGGCCTCCTACCCCACCCGTCCCCCTATACAGATACATGTCCATGAGGGCATGGGTACACACACACACACACACACAAACATGCACACACACACATGTGCGCAGAGGTTTATATCCTGCCACACCGCTTCAGGCCTGCCAGGCAAAGAACCCAAGTCTGGCAGAACTTTCCACAGCTGCAGTATAGGAATCCAAACCATTGGGGCTTGCTCACTGCATTCGCCCTTCTCCCAGCTCACTCTGTCCCATCCTTTCAGCTCCAAGTGGTGCATCTGCACACTAGTCGTGGGCCCCCCACCCGCTTGCCTACCTGAGGGAAGTGCCCCTAGCCAGAAACAGATCACCCAATCAATCCCCAACCCATCCCTTAAATACGCTCCCCTGCACAGGGATCAAGACTTTCCATCAGACCACAGCGTGCACAGCTGCAAACAGGCCCTAAGGGGACCTAAAGGTGACTGCAGCACAAACCATAGTCTAAGGCGAGAGGAATCCCCAGCAGGACAAAGGTGAAACACAACTCCGCAAGACAGTTGCCCAAAGGCAACCAGCTAAAACACCAGCACCAACCTCCCAAAGAGAGAGCCCAGGGCTCTGAGACACTCGGGAAAATGGCACCAATTTCCAACAAATCAACCAAAAACAGCAAGCTGCTTCCACAGTTTCAACAAGAAAAGAGAAACAAAATCCAATGCCAGAGGACCACCTGTACCCAACAGCAGTCATAGAAAAGGCAGAGGTTGACCTCCCACAGAAAGAAATCTTCACAATGCTGCTTGGAGCCATACAGGACATGAGGGAATGGAGTCATACAGGACATGAGGGAAGCATTACAGAAAAAGGATGAAATGATAGAGGAAATAAAAGCCCTGTATCAAAGGTAAATACAGGCATTAAAGGGCGAGATAACAAAAACTAATAACAAACTCAAGGACTTTGCCCTGAGAATGGAGGAGACAGAGAACTGCAGCAGTGACCTAGAGGATTTGCAAGCAGAATTTAATGAATGTGAGAAAAAGTCTAACAAGTCCATCAGAGAAGCTGAAGAAAACCCGAGTTATGTCTGACACTATGAGAAGGAACATCAGAATTATCATCCTGCCAGAGGAATGCATATCAAGGAAACCAGCATCCGAAATAGTGATGGAATGCTTAGAGGAAAACTTCCCTAACTTAATGAATGAAAACCAGGCAACTATCCAGGAGGCCGAAAGAACACCAGCTAGACTGAAACCCAGAAATCACCAAGACATATAATTGTTAAACTATCCAACTTTGAGGAAAAGGAGAAAATTATGAGAGCAGTTAGGGAAAAACGGGCAACCACATATATAGGCAAGCAGATAAGAATATGCTCAGACCTGTCAGCAGACACTAGGAAGAAGAGACTGTGGAGCAGCATATTCTGAAAATTGCGGGAAAATAACACAAACCCAGGAGTACTCTATCAGGCCAAATTATCTACCAAAATTGATGGAGATGTGAGAATCTTCCTGGACAAGGAAAGCATCAAATATGCTAAAAGGAATTCAGCACTACAAAAGATCCTCACTGACCCAGTGTGGGCAGAAGAACAACACTCACCAAGCACAGACAAGAGACCACCACAGAGAACAACTCCACCCAGAGACCATCAAAGGGAAAACAGCTCCCAAGATAGAACTGGCTCAACAATGGGAAGAAGGCAAGAATGAACCACAAACACATATAAGCGCAACCCACAGAAAAGAAAGGGAGGTAGGAAAACACCCAACACAAGAGAGAGAAAAAGACATCACAGGGTCCACAGATAGATGTAATAACCCTGATTTTAATGGCTTGAACTCTGGCCTTAAGAGACAGAGGCTAATAGACTGGCTTGGAAAACACAAAGTCTCGATCTGCTGTCTGTAGGAGACACATCTCAACATTACAGATAAAAACAGGTGGAGAATTAAAGGCTGGAGACAATACCAGGCAAACTCTATTTAAAAAATGGCAGGGGTTGCAATCCTAATCTCAGATAAAATTGACTTCAAAGTGCAAACCATAAAAAGAGATAAGGATGGACACTATATAATGCTCAATGGAGTATTACATAAAGAACCAATAATCACTCTAAACATTTACTCTCCAAGCAAGCGTCCAGCAGAATATGTCAAGCAAACACTGCAAAGGAGAAAAAAGAAATCACAGCCTCAACAATTATACTAGGTGACTTCAATACACCACTCTCTGAGAAAGACCTGGTAGATATCTACAGAGCTCTCCACCCACACAAAAAACAATTCACACTCTATTCAAATCCACATGGTACAATTATGAAAATAGACCACATTATAGGGCATACGTCAAATCTACATAAATTCAAGCACATGGATATCATACAGACCTCTCTCTCTGACCACTGTGCCATAAGATTGGAAATAAACAAAAGGAAGATAAAGTGGTCAAGGGCAAACCATTGGAGAATGAATAACTATTGCAAAAGGAGAGCATACTGGCTAAGATCAGAGATGAAATTATGAAATTTCTAGAAACCAACAAGAATGAAAGACATACCAAAACTTATGGGACATAGCAAAGGCAGTCATCAGAGGAAGCCTCATAGCATTACATGCACACATAAAGAAGGAGGGGAGGCTTATGATTGATACACTGGCACAAAATTTACAGCAACTAGAGCAGTCAGCAAAAAAATCCAACTAACAGAAAAAGAAAAGAAATAATAAGAATTAGATCTGAGATGCAGGAGAGAGAAAATAAGAAAACTAAGGGAAAAAAATCAGTGCTGCTAAAAGTTGGTTCTTCGAACAGATAAATCGAATCGACAAACCTATCGTGAATTTGACCAAAGAAAGGAAGGAACCCATTTCAATAGCAAGGATGAAGGATGAAAGAGGGAATATTACAATGGACCAAAGTGAAATCAAAAGGATAATTACACAGTACCATGAAGGATGGTACTCCAATGAATTAAAAGACTTGGAATACATGGATGAATTCTTGGAAAAACAATTCCTCCCTAAATTATCCCCAGTGGCCATCAAGAACCTCAACAGACCATTTCAATAGATCGACAAGGCTATCAAAGAATTACCAACCAAGAAGACACCAGGACCAGACAGAATCACTGGTGAATTCTATCAAGCATTCAGGGAAAAACAGACACAAATCCTACACAAACTCTTCCAGATCATAGAAAAAGATGGCCAACTCCCAAATTCCTTATATGAAGCTAGTATAACTCTGACACCTAAACCGGGAAAGGATCCCACAAGAATTGAGAACTACAGACCAATTTCCCTAATGAATATCGGTGAAAAAATCCTTAATAAAATACTAGCCAAGATAATACAAAAATATATAAAACAAATAATTCTCCATGACCAAGTGGGATTCATGCCAAGGATGCAGGGATGGTTCAACATACGAAAGACCATTAATATTATTCATCACATTGAAACGAATAAATATAAGAACCACATGATAATATCAATAGATGGAGAAAAAGCATTTGACAACATCCAACACCAATTCATGTTTAAGACACTCAAGAAGATAGGAATGGAAGGAAAATTCCTCAATATAATACAAGCTATATATGAAAAGCCAACAGCCAATGTGATAGTCAATGGAGAAAAGACGAGATCAATTCTTCTAAAAAAGGGGACTAGACAAGGATGCTCTTGTCCCCACTCCTATTTAACATCGTGCTGGAGGTCCTTGCTAACAATATAAGGCAAAGAAAGGACATCAAAAGCATTCATCTGAGGAAGGAAGAAGTGAAACTATTATTATTGGCAGATGATATGATTTTATATGTGGAAAATCCTAAAAGTTCCACAAGAGGAGTACTGGAAGCATTAGAGGAATATGGCAGAGTAGCAGCTTATAAGATCAACAAACAGAAGTCTATTGCACTACTATACACATTGGACAAGGACACAGAAGAGGGGGGTCAAAAAGGGGGTACCGTTCACAATAGCCAAACACAAATTGAAATATCTAGGGATATAGACGACTCAAAAAAACAAATGATCTGTATGAGGAGAACTACAAAACACTATTAAAAGAAACCACGGATGACCTAAACAAATGGAAGGAGATCCCATGCTCGTGAATTGGCAGACAATATTGTAAAGATGTCAATTCTACCCAAGGCACTATATAAGTTCAATGCTATCCAGATCCAAATTCCAGCAACTGTCTTCAAAGTGTTGGAAAAATAGATGATCAACTTCATATGGAGAGAGAAGAAACCGAGAATTAGCAGAGAACTCCTCAAGAAGAAGGACAATGTTGGAGGGCTTGCTTTACCTGACTTTAGCACACCTACTACACAGCCACGTCCATAATGAACAAAACAGCATGGTACTGGTATAGCAATAGATATTCAGACCAATGGAAAAGGATTGAAAACCCAGAATTAAAATCATCAGCATCCAGATAACTGATCTTTAATAAGGGGACCAAAAATATCAAATGGGAAGCGGATGCCCTCTTCAATTCATGGTGCTCGAAAAAATGGATATGTAGCTGCAGAAAAATGAAGCAAGACCGTTACCTCATTCCATGCACAAGAATAAACTCAAGGTGGATCACAGACCTTGAGATAAAACCCCAAACTATTAGGGCCATCGATGAGGGAATTGGGACAAACCTGAGACCCTTGGCACAGGGATTACATAGGCTATCAGAAATCAGGAAGGACACCAACACAGAGGAAGCACAAATTGACCAATGGGACATCCTAAAAATAAAACACTTATGTACATTGAAAGAATTCATCAATAGAGTAATAAGAGAGACTACAGAATAGGAAAACATCTTTAGCAATGAGACATCAGACAAATGCCTTATTACTAAAATCTACAATACAATACTAAACTACAACAAGAAAAAAACCAATTGTCCACACAGGAAGTGGGCAAAGGACCTGAGAAGGAGTTTCTCAAGGGCAGAAATCCAAATGGCCAATAAAAGCATGAGAAAATGTTCCAGATCTCTAGCCATAAGAGAAATGCAAATTAAAAAAAACTATGAGATACCACCTAACATCCTCAAAGATAGCCCAGTTCAAGAAATCAGAAAGTAACAAGTGTTGGAGCAGATGTGGAGAGATAGGAACTCTTGTCCACTGTGAGTAGACCTGTAGGTATGTACAACCATTATGAAAATTGATTTGGCGATATCTAAAACAGTTGAAAATTGAGCTACCTTATGATCCAGCAATCTCCCTACTGGGCATATACCCAGAAGAGACAAAAAACAAACCACGGCCAGACATCTGTGCCCCAATGTTCATCACCGCACAGTTCACAATTGCAAGGAGTTGGAAACAGCCCAAATTCCCTTCAACAGATGAATGGGTTAAAAAACTCTGGTACATACACACAATGGAGTATTACGCATCCCTAAAAAGCAATGATGAACGCATGAAGCACATCGCTGCACGGGCAGAACTGGAGGAAATTATGCTAAGTGAAGTAAGCCAAGCACAAAAGGCCAAGTACTACATGAGTCTGCTAAGGTAAGCTAAAAAAAATGCAATAGGGGCATAGGGAAGAAAATGCTGTATACATATGTCCCTGGGGTGAGGCCCAGGTAATATGGCAGGGGCCAGACTAAACTCAGGGATACATATGATAGCCCATTGAAAGGGAGGATGGACAAAGGCATGGGCAGCCAGGGGAACAGGGCACTAACCCACACAGGGGGAGGGTGTTGATTGTGTTTCCACAGGGAAAGAGAGAAAAGACTTCAACCCGGAGCTCCATGACAAGCTCCATGACAAGAACACCGGCATGAAGCAGGGAACCTGAGGGGCCTGCCCCCTTACCAACTAAGTGAACAGCACTACTCTCCCCCCAAGAAGAATTCACTTCAGGGGACAGCACTGACGCTACAGCGCAAGAAGAGGGGAAGAGGGACTGGTATGGTCAGAGCACACAGGAGCCAACGAGGGGAATGGGGGAAAAAAAGAAAAGAGTGATGCGCATCCTGGCTCACCAAGCCCTGAGGACAATGTTCCTGTTTAGCAAAGCAATGCACAGAGATGACCACAGGGCCTGCCCCACCATGGGGCACAGTGTTCCTCATTGACCCATAGCACCATTGGGGACAACACTAGAGACACACAGCGGGAATTGTGCTCGCCATGAGCTCACCACGCCGAAGCCAGCCTCTGGGGCTTACAGTGGAGCAGCAGGGGAAGCAGAGCAATGAAGTCTCCAGGGATAGAGGTGGTGCCAGAGCATTAGACTTGAGTGGAGAGCACCAGTGAAGGAAAACAAACAGATCCTGAGCTATTCATACGTGTGTGTGTGTGTGTGTGATGTTTTTGTTGTAGCTATTGTTTTACTTTCTGTTGTTGTGTTGTGGTACTCAGTATTGTGATAATACATAGCATGTCTACCTGGAAGGGATAGGCGGAATAAACAAGCCAGAAGAGAGAACAACGGGATGACAGTTCCGGAGGGACATGGGTAGGGGAGGTGAGGGAAAGGAAGAGGATGTTAACAAGCCCAGGGACAAGGGAACAACAAGTGATCCAAAATCAGTGTCAAGGAGAGTGTGGGAGGTCTGGCAGGGCTGGATCAAGGGCAATGTAACTGACAGTAATTCCTAAAGCCCAAATGAATGCACAGCATAATAGTGGGACAAGAGGAAAGTACAAAGAAAGAGAGGAAAGAACTAGGAGGCAAAGGGTAGTCATAGAGATTTAAATACAGGCATATAAAGATGCAAATATATTTATATACGACAAGGGGGAAATAGATCTATGTAAATATATTTATAGATTTAGTATTAAGGAAACAGATGGACAGTGGGCCCCGGCTCAATTGCTCCCTCAACACAAGAGCACTTTGTTCTAACAATTCAGCAGTCTGAGATGCTCACCTGCCTGGCACAGTGATTGTGCCTGGCACAATCACTGATGACAATGGGTAAACAAGCAAATGTGGTGAAGAAAGCTCATGGTGCCCAGCTACCAAAAGATATAGCACCTGAAGTCTTAAAGACCTGAAGATAAACAAGCAGCCATCCAGCTGAGAGACAACAAAACTCACATGGAAGAAGCACACCAGCCTGTCCCAACTCAATAGCTGAGGACAAAATGGGTGCATAAGTAAAAGTTGTGAAGAAAGCTGCTGGTGCCCAGCTATCAAGTGATATAGCATCTGGGGTCTTAAAGGCTTGAAGACAATCAGGCGGCCATATAGCTGAGAGACAACAAAGCCCACAAGGAAGAAGCACGCCAGCCTACCCCGACACGAATGCTGAAGACAAAGCGGGTGCATAGGCAAACGCAGTGAAGAAAGCGGATGGTGCCCAGTTGTCAAAATATATAGACTCTGGGGTCCTATAGGCTGGAAGATAAACAAGGGTCCATCTATCTGAGAAATAACAAAGCCTTCATGGAAAATGCACACCAGCCTGTGAGATGACAAGGCGTCAAAGGGATCAGGTATCAGGCATCAAAAAACAAACCAAAAAAAAATCTTAGCATTGTGAATGAGGGAGTGCAGAGTGGGGACCCAGGGCCCATCTGGGGAAACTTGGACATCCCCTTGCAGAAGGGCTGTGGGGAGGTGAAGAACCAGTCAGAGTGCAGTGTAGCAATGATGAAACATACAATTTTCCTATAATTCTTAGATGCTTCCCCCCCCCACTATCATGATCCTAATTCTACCTTACATATTCGGCTGGACCAGAGAATGTACACTGGCACAGACAGGAACTGAAAATACAGGGAATCCAGGACAGATGAACCCCTCAGGATCAGTGGTGAGGACAGCGATGTAGGGAGGATAGAGGGAGGTTGAGGAAGAAAGGGGGAACAGATGACAAGGATTACATATAACCTCTTCCCTGGAGGACGGACAGTGTAGAATTGGGTCAGGGAAATGTCAGATGGTGTAAGATATGATCAAATAATTATTTATAAATTATCAAGGGTTCAGGGAGAGGGGGGAGTGGGGAGTGAGGGGAAAATGAGGAGCTGATACCAAGGGCTCATGTAAAATGCAGGTGTTTTGAGAATGATAATGGCACCATATGTACAAATGTGCAGAACAAAAATTATGTATGGATTGTGAAAAGAGTTGTATGAGCCCCTAATAACATGATTATAAAAAATAAAATCCAGTAGAGAAAAAATAATATGAATTATTTGAAAATTATTAATAGAAGTAAAAACTCAATAAAAGGATTTTTAATATTCTATACTTTCACCATCATATGCATTCTATATTTTAACCAAATAATCCAACAAATTTCACTATATGAAGATTATTATGGCATCAAGACTGGAGGAAGACTTATTTATCATTTATAATATGCAGATGATATAGCCTTGCTTTTGGCAAGTGAGAAAGACCTGAAGCATTTGCTGATGAAGACCAAAGTATACATTCTTCAGTATAAATTACAACTCAATGTAAAGAAGACAAAACAACCAAAAAACCCTCACCATTTTACCAGTAAACAATATCATGATCAGCAGAGGAAAGAGTGAAGTTGTCAAGGATTTCACTTTACATGGATCAATAATCACTGCTCATGGACTAGCTTTGGCTTTATTGCATTAAACAAACATACTTCAATTGACCTATTTATGTTAAAAAGAAATACGTCACTTTCATGACTAAGGCGTATCTTACCCAAGAGAGAGTATTTTCAATGGCCTCATATTCCTTTGAAAGCTGAAGAATGAATATGTAGACCCCGAGAAGAACAGTGCATTTGAATTATGATGTTGGTGAAGAATAGTGAAAATATTATTGATGGCCAGAAGAATCTACAAAGTCCAAACAAACAAATATAACTACAATTAGAGTACTCCTTAGAAGCCAGGATGACAAGACTTTGTCTCACAAACTTTGGATATATTGTCAAGAGGAATCAGATCTTATGAAAAATATACCATTCTTGGTAAAGGGTGAAGACCCCCCAATGAGCTGGATTAACACAGTGACTGCAACATTCAGTTCTAACATAAAAATCGTGAAGCTGGCACAGACTGGGCAATGCTTCGTTCTGTTGTAAATGAGAGTCGGTATGAGTCAGAATCAACTTGAGGGAACCTGACCACTACATAAATACTAAGAATTGTTTCGTTTATATATATGTTTATATATACACATACACTATTTTTGCATGATTATAATCATTTTATAGACTTAACCTGTTTCATGTTAATTTTGTCGTAACAACTCAAGGATAGAGATATAAAAGGGGTCATCGTGGTTCAGTAATTAAACATATGGTTCTAACCAAAAGGTGTGGTTCTAACCTACAAGAGAAAGGCCTGACTTGCTCCCATAAAAATTACAGCCTGGAAAACTCAATCGGCCAGTTCCACCTGAGATGTTATGAGTTACAATCAACTCAATAGCACCAACTAACAGCAGTTGATATATATGATTTCATATTATCCATTTTATTGGTTTAATATTGGAAAGACAGAAGGTTTAATAACTTTCTCAAGTTCACACAATTAGTAAGAAGCAGCCACTGAAACTACACAGAGACATTGGTCATGTGATTCTCTTCTCCTTATGATTATTTCTGCTTGTCTCCCCTGGTGTGATTTGCATTTGTACAATTCTCCATATAAATTACTATATCTCCTCTCTAGGATAAGACCATCAATTGTAAGGAAAGTCAGAATTTAATAATTGATGATACAGAAAATACATCTCGCTTCTCTGAATAGCAAAAAATAATAATAGTCAGGACCTAGATTGTTGAGAATATTGAAAGTATTAACCATAAAATATTGAGATATAGTTTGAGCACAGCTAAATTAATGTCAAACTCCTATACATTCTGTCCCGAAGTTTTTCTATTTTGTCATAATATAATTAAGCCAGTATTTTCCTGGCACAGTTACTCTGTATGACCTCTGACACCCTGCATCAGAGAACAAAGTATTTTCTGATGAATCCCGAGTTCTGGTGGATTCGACAAATTGCCCTCAGTCAGACCCCATTCTATGTTTGGGTCCGTACATTCAGAGGCTTAAGGTAAGGCTGGAGCGCAAGGACTTGTTCATCCACACACCTTACTCATTTAAGGAAAGCTTGTCAAATCGTTAGAAAATAAGGCCTAAAATGTTAAGCCCAGAGAGAGAGAAAGAAGGACAGCTGCAGACACATAAATAATGAATTTCTAAGCCTTTATAGGCTATGGTGTGGAGGGCCGCCCTATCCTTGCATATTACTAATTATGATAGCTCCTGACCCCCCTTTTTTTCCTAAGGGACTTGCAGTTACACTCGGTAACGTTTAAACAAAAGAAAAGAAAAAAATAGAAAGAAGAATATATTTCCATTCCAGTCAATGGCAAGTGAACACCTTTGGAAAATATAAGTATATATTTGATTATTTAGGAAATATGTTACATTCAAATGAAAATACCTACATAAACCTCACTTATTTACTTTAATCACAACCAAATAAAGCACTAGCTACTCCTCTTTCTTACTCGCACATTTTCAAGTCACATTTCAGAGTTCTGTATCTTCTGGACCATGTCTATTGGATCTGCCACTACTCCAAACACGAGAGAAAGCAAGTGGACTAAGAATTGGCTGATATATCCGTAACTCTGGTTGATTTATAATCCAGAAAACATGCATTGCATTCTAATATTCAAAATGTTGGAGTCTGAAATTGGCAAGAGCTTAAATACCCCAGTCTTTCAAGCTGAATAGTCTTCAAGTCCAGTACTCTTGTCTTAATAATTGGAGTTTCAAAATCATTTAATCATATATGTACACATTCCCACGATCCTACGCAGGACTACTGAAACAAAAACGTTTGTGAGGTAACCACAAGAATTAGCATTCTGATGACACTCCCTATAAAATTGTGCTGTTCCTATCTGATTAAGAACTTCTGTCTTATTTTTTTTTTTTTGGTACAACAAAACAGAGCAAAATGATGACTTCTACTCTGGGAGTAGCGGAGACTCTGCAAATAACAGTAGATAATCTGAAGTCTAGCACAACGGAGGCACTTAATACATCACTAATATGAATAGACGAGTGAGCTGTATGCTATTCATCACAACCAAGTAGATTAGAATGTCTTGCAAATTTCCCTAGCAAAGAAAAACAAAATCCCTGATGCTATGAAGTGATCTTATAAAATACAACATGGGTGCTAAGATAATGTATCATTTTGCAATCTCTTTAGCATCAAAAGAACTATTAAACTCAAAGACACTTTTCATTTGAACAGATATTAACTGTATGATGCATGGTGAAGCAATTATAACAGCCAGACACAGTATGATAACCACAAACTCAAACACACTGCCACCGAGTCCATTCTGACTCGTGGTAAACATAGAGGACATGATAGAACTGCCTCCGTGGGTGTCTGAGAGGATCACGCTTTAGGGCGTGGGTAGCCTCATCTTCTGCCTGCAGAACAATGGGTAATTTTGAACTGGAAAACGTGTGGATTGTAGCATGACCACGAAGCCACCAAGGCTCCTAGGATGATCTCAGGGAGCATAAAAGTGGATGAGATAAACCATTCTAAATCATTTACCTTCATCTCCTTTGATTTAAACAAGAAGTCCTGGCAAGTCTTGGATGACAAACTCAGAATAGAGACAAAGTTCTCCTCAACTGCGGCTTCAGTGAAGAAAGTTAGAGAGTGAAGGCTGAATCAGAACAGAAGAGAAAATGCTGTATTCAATTAAATTTAGAGAAACCTGGTTGCCATTGAGTTGACTCTGGCTCATGGCAAGCCCATGTAGATCAGAGCACTCTGCTCCCTAGGATGTTCAATGCTGATTTCTTAGAACTAGAATCATCAGGACTTCTTCGATTAAGGGACTCAAACGCTAACCTTTCAGTTAACTGCCACACATATTAACTCCTTTGCACGACCAAGGACTCCAAAAATAAAGTGGTGGTCTGATCATATCTGACACCAAAATGGTGGATATAAATGACATCGTTAGAGAAAATGTTCTAACAGTAGTGTATCCACAAATCTGAGTAACCCCCCGCATGATTTGGTTTCCTTCCTTCCTATAAATAACCATGACTAACTTGTAACCATACAATGTTTAGGAAAGTTTTTCACATGAAAGATGGCTTTCTGTCTCATACAAAGTCAACTCCGTGGGAGCAGGGTGTTTTGGAGAGTTCAGAGTGCCATTTGACACCTCTTGATTCTGGAAATGCACTTTACAACGAATAGCATAAAATTTGCTACCTCTGGGGATGATACAATTGTAAATCAGCTCACTGGAGCCACAAAACAATTCAATATACTTTTAAAAGGGAAAGGGAACACAAATAAAATTGTCTGAGGGACAATAAACGAGAATTGTTTCAGGACAAACAGGATGGATACACTTTTTCCAAGAAAGAGAGGGAAGAGATGTGTTTGGTGAATCAAAAGTTTGAGTTCAAATCGAGTCTTTTAGTATGTTAAAGGACAAATTAGTACAAAAGTGAAAACATCTTTGTTTCCTTATGAGAAGAAAACATTTTCTTTTCTATGACGAGTACAGGGTTCAATGGATTGTATCCAGGGTGTGTATGTACTTACAAGCAGACATTTCCAGGTTTCCATTTGCTCTGATTCTGGAAGGGAAAGAGCAGATGGATAAAGAAATAAAGACTAAAGGATGACTGAGGAGACTGTAGACACCAAGCCTGGGATTTATATTTTCTGCAAAGTATCATCTGCAGCGTCTTGGAAAACAAAGCAACTGCACTAGAGTGAGCTACCAGCATGGTTTTTGAATCTTTGTAGGAAAGCTGTTTTATAAGCATTTCCCTGGAGATTATTGATCACTGGGAAACAGGCAGCCTGCCCAGCTTTACTATAGAGAAAAATTCTGGCCTTTCGCTGATTTCTATAAATATTATGTCTCCTACTTAAGGAATCTTCTGCTGTGGGTGTTATGGTTTCAATTAAATTTGTGAATGAGCCTGGATCTTTGAAATGTGGTTCCCAGAAGTGAGCAAGTCATAAAAGCAGAACATAGTGTGGACAGCCCTTAAACCTTTAAAAGCAGGCACTCTGTTGCAAAATTACCTGATTTCAACATCTGGCTTCATCACTTACTTGAGAACATCCTTTATCTCTTTAAACCAATGTTTCTTCACCTGTGAAATGACAGTAACTCTAGAAACAAACACCTAAAGCTGTCTTGAGATAAATAAGACATTACCTATATGCATACTACCGTTTGTATGGTTATAACTATATATGTAGTTGAAGCTCCTCAGGTGCCCCCTTCTAATCAGACCACACTTTAAAATTTTATTGCAAACATATTTTAGTCTGAATCTACCACATTGTTTTCATATATTCATCACATGGTTATTGATTTAGAAACTAATTTAGGGCCTGACTCATTGTTTCTCACTTCATACCTTGCGGACCCTTATCACTGTTAACTGAAGTGCAAGCTCATGACCCAGGATAATTATTTCAGCTTTCAAATAGACCTTAGGAAACACCTAAAATTAAAGCAGGTATGCAGACAGAAATCACCTGCACAAAATTTTCTGTCTCTTAATTTTATGCAGATTGGAACATCCAATAAAAAGGGCTTTAGTCACCTGGTCTATCATTGACTTCGAATATGAGGTCATTTGAGTGCCTTGCTGTTGTTAGGTGCCATAGAGCCGGCAGTGACCCATAGTGGCCCTGCGTACAGCAGAACAAACCCCCGTACAGTCCTGTGCCTTCCTCACAGTCTATCTCGTAGAGGGCCTTCCTCTTTTTCATTGGCCATCTACTTTACCAAACACGATTTCCTTCTCCAGGGACTGGTCTCTCCTGACAACATGCCCAAAGTACATAAGAGGAAGTTTTGCCATCCTTGCCTCTTAGCAGCATTCTGGCCTTATTTCTTCCAATAAAATGGGTTTGTCCTTTAGCAGTTCACGGTACTTCCAATGCATCTATCTTGTGATGGTCTTCTTTAGTCGACGCCCAATGTTCACATGCACGTGATGTAATGGAGAATACCATGGTTTGGATCAGGCACACCTTACTTAGTTCTGGAGTCCCTTAGTTTATATTTTTACAATATTTTAAGCAGCATTCTTTTAACTGAAGACCCCATCTCCTTTTAAAAAGTGTGATTATTATTTTTATTTCTTATTTACATGTTAAAAATTTGATTCATTATGAGTTTCTTTTAAATACCAGTGTGATAGGTATATATTGAGTTGTTTCATTATTTCATCTATTTTGTTATTACTCACAAAACACATGCAATGATGCCGAATGTAGCTCACAGGCCAGTGGGAAGAATGTCTTTTGATCCAGTGTCTTTGGAAACATCTCAGCACTGGCAAGGGTCTCTGCATCAGGGTGGGTGCATGTGTCTTGTCAGCTGCTGTGTCTCCCAGGGAATGAGCAGAGAGTCTCCCACCTCCAAAGAGGAAGTACCAGATTTCCCAGAACTCTCAGGAGAAGGCCATGCCCACACAGAGGCCTCATTGGTTATAATCTGATTGACAAGCTAGATTCCATGCCACACTCTTAATGCTCAAATAGGTAAATGATTATATATCTACCGCAGGTGTATTTATGTCTTGGTACATCTGGTTGAAACCTGGTCTCTCTCTCCCTCTCCTGTGGAGATATAAGCAATACCCTCCCCTTGGGTGGATTAGTGCTCTGCTCCCAGACTACCCAGGTCTTTTTTCCCCCCTCTTCTTTCCCCCTTACTTAGTTGGCTGCCATATGTATCCCTGGATTGGGTTTGGCTCCTGCCATAGTTGCTGGACCTCACCCCAGGGATGTATGTATACAGTAGCTTTTTCCCTACACCACTTTTTTTTTAAGCTCACCTCAGCAGACTCATGCTGTACTTGTCCTTTTGTGCTTGACTTACTGCACATAACATGATTTCCTCCAGTTTCTCCCATGTGACAATGTGCTTCATGCATTCATCACTGCCTTTTAGGGATACCATTGTATGTATTTACCACAGTCTTTTGATACATTCATTTTTTGATGGAAATTTTCATTGTTTCTGACTCCTTGCAATTGTGAACTGTGCTGTGATGAACATTGGAGCACAGATGTCTGGCTGTGGTGTTTCCTGCCTCTTCTGGGTATATGCCAAGTAGGAGGGTTGCTGGGTCATATGGTAGCTCAATCTCCATCTATTTCACATATCACCAAATCGATTTCCATAGTGGCTGTACTTACCTACAGGTCCACCAGCAGTGGATGGCATTTTCTATCTCCTCAGAGGCCCTCTAACATTTCTACTTTCTGATTTTTTGAAATGGGCTACCTTTGAGGGTGTTAGGTGGTATCACATAGTGGACACTCCCCACCCCTCAGAAGAATGTGCTTCTGAGAACAGCACTGGAGCTACAGCTTGGGGTGAGGGGCGTGTTTGGATGGAGAGGGAGGAGAGGCAATCCTGGCCCACCAAACCCCAATGACCATGTTCCTCCTCTGAGCAGACAATACATGGGGAGGACCGTAAGGCTGGCTCCACCACGGGACACAGCATCCTTCACTGAACCATGATGCTGAGGGACAGCACTGGAGACAGTGCAGGAATAGTGCATGGCCCCATCACACTGGGGCGAGGCACTGAGGGCACGCAGCAGAGCAGCAGAGGGAGCAGAGTGATGAAACCCCCAGGGAATACCAAAATAGACTTGGGAGAGAGAGTGTGGCACCCATCAGACTCAACTGAAAAATGCTCATAAAAGCCAACAAACAAACCTTGAACTATTTTTAGGCTTTTCCATTTGTGTCAGTGGCTTTCTTTTTGTTATTTTGTTTTTGCTTTCTGCTATTGTTTTGTTGGTTTTGACTTTCTTTTTTATTTTATTTAGCTCTGCCTGGGTTTTTACTTATTAATCTATCTGCATGTCTTTCTAGATAAGATAGGAGGGATAAACAATTCGGAGATGAAAAGAATGGGACCAATGGTTCCAGGGGGATATGGGAGAAGGGGAAGTGGGAGAAAGGAAATTGGCAGGTGTGGGTAGGGAAGGGACCAACCCAGGGACAAGGGAATGACAAGTGAACTAAAATCAATGGATGGAAGGTCATAGGATACCTAGTAGGGCTCAATCAAGGGCAATGTAGCAGCCAAGGAATTACTAAACCCACATGAAGGCTTCAGCAGTGCAGGAATAGTGGGGCAAGATGAAAGTAAAAAGGAAATAGAGGAAAGAATTAGGAGGCAAAGTACATTTATAGAGCCCTAAATACCGGCATATACATATGTAAATATATATATGCATATATATGTAAATATATATAATGAGAGGGGAATAAAACAATGTACTCATATCTATACATTAAGAATTAAGGTAGCAGATGGACATTGGGTCTCAACTCAAGTACTCACTTAATACAAGAACACTTTGTTCTAACAATCTGGCATTCTGTGATTCTTCCCAATAGGATCGCTGAAGACAAAATGCGTGCATTTGCAAATGTGGTGAAAAAGTTGATAGTGCCCGGCTATCAAAAGATATAGTGTCTGGGGTCTTAAAGGCTTGAAGATAAACAACAGCCATCTACCTCAGAAGCAATAAAGCCCACATGAAAGAAGCACCCCAGTCAGTGTGATCATGAGTTGTGGATGGGATCAGGTATCAGGCATCTAAGACCAGAATAAAACCATACCCCAGGTGAATGGGGGGTGGGTAGGAGAACATTCCCTCACAGAAGCGTCACACGGAAGAGATGAGCCAGTCAGTGTGCAGTATAGCACCGATGAAACACATAACTTTCCTTTAGTTCTTTGGTGCTTCCTTCCCCCCACTATCATGACCTCAATTCTACCTTACAAATCAGATTAGATCAGAGCATGCACACCACTACAGATAAGAGCCAGCAACACAGGGAATCCAGGATATATAAACCCTTCAGGGCCAACAAAGAATGTAGAGATATCAGGAGGATTAGGGGAGGGTGGGGGGAGAAAGAGGAATCAATCACAAAGATCAATCTAGAACCCTCTAGGGGGATGAATAATGGAAAAGTGGATGAGGGGTTATGGAGGATCATGTAATATATGGAAAAAATAATCTATAACTTACCCAGGGTTTGTGAGGGAGGTAGGGGCGGGGAGAGAGCGGGGAGAAAGGAGCTGATATCAGGGGCTCAAGTGGGAAGATAATGATCTGAAAATGATGATGGTGGCATATGTGCAAATGTGCTTGACACATTGGAGGTGTGTTTGGATTTTGATAAGAGATGTAAGAGCCCCTGATAAAAGTATTTATAAAAAACAATAAAATAAAAATTAAAAAAGGATATCACGACTAAAAATGATACCACCTTCCTCCATTTATGGAGCCAGAGAAATTTGCAATGGTTTTATCTGAAGGGTTAAAGAGAGCTGGTTGGATGCCAGGCACAATGAGAAAGACTCAAGTGAGATAAGCAGTCTTCAGGGAAGGTTCGTATTCTACTGCAGATGTGGGATTGATTTGTTCCCCTTTACTCTTGGCTTTTCTGTAAGTTGTGTTCCAGCAATGCTGATATATGTTTCAAAGCATGCAACTACAGTCCTGACAGAAAAGTTGAGGGAAGATGGAGGAATAAGAGATCACGAAGGACTATAAATGATGTCTTAGAGGTGGTGTAATCTCTGCTGCCATTAAGTGGACATTGTAACAGGGAATTCTTTTTTTCTACATTCTCAGATATAGTGCCGCATCTCAGAAAGTAGCCATGTGTGCAGGTACATGAGTTGTGATGATTACATTTTATGTCAACTGAAAGCACCTGTATGGCAGTAAGAGTGGAGTACTACCTCTCAATCAGGACACAGACTAAGGACATCTCCAGGGACGTGTCACTTTTTTCTTTGGTAAAAAATGCTGTCGAGAACTTCTCCTCCCTTGTTTCTCTTTCAACGTCCTGCTTGCTTGCATTTGGCATCTTCCAATGGGCTCTCCCAATCCTGGAGCTCTTAGTGTCTTGCCGTGCTCCTACCAAACTTGGATCCACTTGGCTCTGCACCCATCAGCCTGTGATCTCATTTCCTGATTTGCCATCCTGTTTCATCAGCAGCTGCTGAAGGTGGCTCCTGCTGGCATCTGACCCATAGACTTGAGTGGGACTGGGCTAGGCCATTTCCTTGATATAAATTTCTTTCTGCATATAAAGTTCTTTCTTATCCTAGTTCAGTTTCTCTAGTACATGCAACCCAATACACAGATGCATAAGTATAAATGTGGCGTGGATAGAAATAAAAATGTTCTAGCTATTTTGATCAAAAAGTTACTCTTTTATAGCTTCAATCAATGAGAGTGGGTTGGGTAGTCATATTATCTTATTACGTATAGTACGTTTTAAATACATTTTAAATATGCCATTGGTATTCATCAGTTAGTGAAGCTAGAATGACAGGTTCAGTTGCCTTAGATGATAAAGAGAGAGAATACCTCCTACTCACAAGATCACCCGGAAATCAAACACTTTGACCCTTCACATCTTGACACTCATAAAACCAAACTCACTACCATTGAGTCAATTCTAACTTATAGGAATCTATCATGTTCATATTGCCCAAACCATGTGCTGCCATGATGAGAACTACAGGGAACATAAAGGAAGACAAATTAAGGAAGTATCATATGTATTCAATACCTACCAAAATATATTTCAATTATGCATGCTCATGTACTATTTACAAGACGACAGAATTGGAAGCAGGCTGTTGTGGAAAGTAGTTGTTCAATTTTTGTAGAGAAATACTTACATTTCTGCTACATTGGGAAGCTGTTTTCTATAGAGGTATTGTTATTTTGCTACAAAGTATTGTATATTCATGATAATATTAATTTATATTTCATTAATAGTATTATTTAATATTGTGGATTTAGGAGCTTACAATATATTATTAGTGCATTAAAATTTTATAAAGCCCTTATTTTACAAATGAAGGAAATACAATGAGATATTTGTAACTTTTCAAAACTCATATGGTTAGTAAATTATTAAATCTGACAAACTGACTCATGATTCTCATATCTAAACAATACTGTATTGAGTTAGAAGAAAATAAATGTCGGTGAATATCACTCAACAATTTCTTGACCAACCACTAACACTTAAAAAAAATAGATTGAAAGTATTTAGGCATAGTTATGTCCTAAAATCAAAGTTTAAGGAAGAACTAGTATATTTCTGGTCCAATTTACTAATTAAAAACTGGGTTTTCCTTAACTATGTACATAACAGCTGATGCTTATGTATAATCTGGTGAATTATCCACAAGATGAGAGCTTAATTATTAGGTTATTATCCATAATTTAATGGTCTGAATTTCCACTGGCTGCAATAACCTCATTAAACTAGTTGTTTAAGTGAAAATTGTTTTGTTTTGTTGACAGGTAATTTGGAGCTAAAGGAAAGTCCTTAACATCCTGCCCTTTTGCATATTGATCAGGTCCGAAGTTGTTGAGTAAATAATTAAAACTGAGAAAATAGTCTATCTAGTTAAATTTGAATGTAAATTTAATCTAAATTCTTGACTTTCATAATCTTTTAGAATATGTGTATTTGTGTATATATGACCGGGTGGGTTAGGCATTGGACTTTGAACCACGGGTCAGTGGTTTGAATCCTCTAGACACTCCCATAAAAATATCTAGTCTTGGAAATCCTATATAGGTTTTAAATGAGTTGGAATCAACTTGATGGCACTAGACTAGGTTGGGTTGGTTGTATGTATATATACTCAGTTCCATCTTGACATATCAGGACATTCTTATATACTTTTGGTCATTGTACTGGTTTGAATTGTAATCTTCTCCACAAAAAAAATCTACTCAGGACCTGGGAACATGATCTTATCTGGAAATAGCTATTTGTTGTTATGCTTAGTAAAAATGAGCTTACTAGACTAGAGTGAGTCCTTAAATCAATATGCTAATGTTCATAGAAGAAGGAGATAGGGATACCCTAGAAGAAGACAGCTACATGAAGACAGAGTCCCAAACATTGATATAAAACAGTTACAGATCAAGAAGTGCCAAGATTTCCTACCAACCCTCAGAAGCTAGGGAGAAGAATCTAAGGGCTATTCTCAATGGCCTGGAGAGGGATCAGATTCTTACCAATATTTTGACTTTGTACTTTTCTCAAGAATTGTGAAATAATACATTTCAATTTGAAGTCTCATTTTGTAGTATTTTATTATGTCTATAATAGTTTATAACATAATATATAAAAATATAAGAAACATAGTTTTATTTCAGATAAATATTTTTAAGCTTGATGTTTATGGGAATTTGGAAGAGATGAGACTTTGAAAAGAGTATCATTTTTCAGTAACCTTGGGTTCAGATGTACTTTGATAACATAGTGAGGTTGAGGGTTCACTAGTGGAATTTTGACTTAGGGTAATATGCCTATGTCCTATGGGAGTTGAAATATGGGGGGAATTACTTGCTTTCCCTCTGAGATTCATTTTCTTCATCTTTCAATTGGAGGATGAGGAGATAGATATGAACAAGATGATTCCTAAAGACCGATTGAACTACACAAGTCTATTACTTTCTATATGCATATTTTTGTAAAGTTGCTTTCTTTTTAAAGAGTGACATTTGAGGCTGTGTTCTTTGGTCACACAATGAGTTAAATGTGTGGGAGATGAACTCAATGTCAGCAGTTCAAATCCACCAGTCACTGAAGGACAAAGTTAACACTATTTGCACCTATAAAGATTTACAACCTCAGAAAAACACAAATGCAGTTCTACTTTATCCTATGGAGTCACTATGAGTTGGGATCAACTCAATGGCAGTGATTTTGGTTTTTGTTTGCATCCAATTCAGTTTACCAGTAACACTAGTAACTAATGAAGTCTTCTTCATTGGTGTGGCTTTATTTTTTGTTTCAGGAAATTTCTGCTGAGGAAGATAAAACTAATAAACAGTAAATACATGTATACTCACGATTTTAACTCACTAAAATCAATTTATAAAAATAATTTTATTGGTGTTTTTTTTAAAACATGGCCATCAATTCAATTATGACTCATAGCGACCCTATAGGACAGGGTCCCTATAGGACCCTATAGAATTGCCCCTGTGGCTTTACAAGTCTAGAAACCTTTAGGAGAGCAGAATGCTTTATATTTCTCCCCAAGAGTGGTTATTGAGTTTGAACTGCTGACCTTTCAGGTAGTAGTCCAATTCAGAATACAGTTCATTATAATAAGCCATTGTCTATTCCAACTGATCATGACCCCGTGCATCGAAGAAGGAAACACTGTCCGGCCAGTGCACCATTTACACACTCACTGCTGTGTTTGAGCCTATTGTTACAAACAATGGCATCCACCTTCTTGCCGATTCTTTATTTCACAAAGCATGATGTCTGTTTCCAAGGATTGGTCTCTCCTGATAAGACGGCACAAGTACTTGAGTGCACTTCAACCTCTTCCTTCCCATAAGGACCATTCTTCTATGGTTTGTCAATATTATTCGCCGACACTGCTGTGGGAATACATCAATGCTTTGACAGGCTTCTTGGGTTTTGGTTCAGCTTTCACACGTTTCATGCAAGTAAGAAGACCTTGGTTTGGGTCAGGTACATCTTAGTCCTCAAAGTAATATATTTACTTTTTAACATTTTTAACAACTAATAGACTGCAAACAACTCACTTTTAAGTATAGTAATTGTTCATCTGGATGAACAATTTCTTTAGTGGGCAAACTTGATTTTTGAGCAGCTATTCGTTTATCAAGACTCGCTTCAAGACCTTAATCTCACAGAGAGAACCAATTCTAAATTATTGTTTTGATTTTTGTCAAAATCCATTCAGGTACCAGCACTGAAGGGCATAATTGATTCATGTGAACATAAACCTCAGACCTAGGGCTCTACTATGACTCTGTCCATGAGGTGCTGCCATTTATGGCAATAGATAGTAATGCCACTTGATTATTGGAGGACTGTGGTGACCTTCTGAAGACATGCCATCACAGGTGGAAGAGTTGATGTTGGCTAACAGAACCAACATGATGTTTAACACATAGGTTAAGTACATTAAAGATGTTTACTCAAAAAATTAACTCAAGCAATGTGTTGCTGCTAGTCATGATTCTTAATTGAGATTCTAAAAATTTTATAGAAATAATTTATAAATTGTTCTTCTCACTGTCATTAAATACCACAAAATATTAAATATCTCAAAAACACTGCCATTAAAAACCACAAAATTCAGTGAACTTGGAATCAAGAGACTAGAGAGTTCTAGGAACATTATGATGAATAATTGTGCCCTCTTGAGCAACTTATTAATCACTTAACCCTAGATGCATTATCTGCAAAGCAGAAAGTGTAATACTTCTGGTGAAAGCATGCCTTCATAAGATCACAACACCTCAGTAATCAAGTAGCATCATTTGGGACCATACAAAGTATCTTGTTTTATTTACTTTTTGGTAGCAAAGACTTTCTCTATTTTATTGCACCTAAATACTTAGAGGAAAATACCCTAAACGGTGTCAATTTGTATTATTTTTGTTACAAGTGTTGAACAGTTTTATTGACATATATTCACATATCTTACATTTCAGTTGCATAAAAATATTTAAAGGAGTTGTGCAACCACCATCACAAAGTTAGAATATTTTTTCATTCTTGTATCTAACTATTGTATTATATCTAACTAAAACTAACTACTGTATCTAACTAACTATTGTTAGTTCCTCATTATACTACCAACCTCCTCTGCCATAAACCTGAGGAACAGTTAGTCTAGTTGCTGTCTTTATGATTTTACCTATCCCGGATATCAAATAAAGACAGTCACACACACACACACACACCCTCAACAATGACAACATAACTAAACCCAGAAAATATCAATTCAGCTGGAAGCAGAACATAATAGAAACTAGAGAACAAATTAAAAAATGAGTCAAAAGGGGAAATTATAATATATTGAATGTTAATCTCACTTTATCTGTAGCAATGCACGTTCTGCTGCATTTGTTTGAGAGCAAGATCATTCACATTCCTGCTCAATAGCTTGAGAGAATTCAGTGGAGGCTGAACCTGCCTGGAGATTCTAACTAAAAATGGATTTGGGTTTTCACTGTCTTCTACAGCCTTCTGCAAACCAGGTGCTCAGAATTTACGCTCTAATAGAATGTTTTCTTCTGATCATAGATTATTTGCATTCCTTGAATCAAAGGTAAAGCTGTGGTCCTTCTGTGTGGACTTAATGATGCTACGTTTTAAAATACAAGCATAAAAACCCAGGTGCTATGCTTTCTCAGAGCCAGCCACCACTGATTTCTTCACTACACTTTGTTGTAGCACCCACAGCTTCAGTCATCGCCTCCTTGCAATCCATTATCTCAATGTGAATGTGTTTATCACATAGACTTGCTTCATATATTGTAGAAGAAAGTACTTAATAAGGAGTTTTACAGATTTAACTGCATTCTACAAAATGGAAATGTAGAATTCCTTTGTATTTGTCAATATTTTCCTTCATGGGTATTTGCAATTAAATTAAAGAGCCTAGAATAGAGCAGAGCAGGCCCTAATCTGTTAGAAGTTTCCTATAAACAGAGGAGAATGGATATGGAGTTGGAGACACATGAGGTGTCAGTCTTCAGAAGACAACAGGAGTAGAAATGTTTATAATAACAAGGGAAAACCAAGACTGGATATTAACAAGTAGAATGTAGGAGAGACTCATGGAATAGTCCTTCTCTAAGAGCCAGTAAAAGACCAGTCATAACAAATACATTGATTTGGGATTCTAGTCTCCAGAACTGTGGTTTTTTCTCTCTTAAAAATCACTGACTTACTAGAGCTTGAGGGAATTAAGGCAGGAGGTAATCTAGAATGCACGTAAAACTGAAAGGAAGGTAAATTGTCCTCCTCTTTCATCACATCTCTCCAAACTTCCTTCTTCTTTTGTATGCTTCTTCTACTGACATTTTCTGAGCCCTTCACCCTCCAATTTTGTACTTGAACTTTCAGGTAAGGCAGCTGGAAGTAACAAACACGTCAAGGTCTGAGTACAATTCTGATCTTCTCTTGGGTTAGAGAATAAGGTAATGGCCTGTCCCAGCTGGATCCATTTGATTACAGTTAATTCAGAGGGTAGGTTAAGGGTTAAATTTAGGACAAAAACAATCACCATTCCAGAGAGAGGTAGGTCATCTGCAGATCCTGCACTCCTGTGCGTGATTACTCAGTTGGCTCACTAATCAATGTCTAGCTTGTTTAGGATATTTACTGAGACCACCTGTGCTAGAAAAAGAGGGGGGCTGAGTTTTTTACTCTGTCTCTAACCCACTTTTATGTTGGGGTTTGAAAAATGTCCTCTCACATAATTTATCTTGTCCCCTAGATATGTTTGTTTTTGTTGCCTGGGTTTTGTTTGTTTGCTACATTGGTTGTTCTAGTATGATGGGAGGGTGTTAGGAGCTAAAATTTAATTATTAGGTTTCTTTATCCTCATGTCTATCTTTCTTAAATCCAGTCATCAGCAAGAATCAGAACACTACTCTAAGGTGGCATTCAGCTCTGTGGTCCACTATAGCTGCCATGGCCCTAGGTGACATGGGAAATGCCTAACTCACTGACTCCCATTCCTTACATCACCCTTAAACTATTAAGAGTTGTTACAGAGTAATTTCCAGCTCATGCCTCAACAACAAAAACCAAACCAAATCCTGGCTATCAAGTCAATTTCTACTCATAGATACCCAATAGGATGAGGTAGAATTAAAAAAATTGTTATGGGAATAGAATGCCTCATTCTCCAGCAAAGAACTGGTAGGTTTGAACTACTGAATTTTCAGGATAGCAACTCAATGTGTAACTCACTACACCACCGGGGAATCTTACTCATATATTGTGGGGTACAATGGTTTATGTAGGATTTATAGTGCCAGGATTTCAGCCTACCCAAGAGAAGTGTTGTTCTAATGTGCCACTGAGTTGGTTGTGACCCAGAGCCACCATATGCACCATAGAACAGAACACTGCCTGGTCCCGTGACATGCTCACAATTGTTTCCATTGAGCCCATTGTTGTAACCATGGTGCTAATCCATCATCATGAGGCTTCCTCTCCTTCAATGCGCCTCTACTTTTCTTGCTAGGAAAGCCCCTCCTTGCAATTGAGTTTCCCATGTATGGACCCATCATATAGTAGTTTGGGGACTTACAGATCTACAGGAGCTGGGCAACGAGTGTGACTTTTAGACTTGAGAAATGCAGTAAGAGCCTCCCAGATCAGATAAGAAACTATACACTTACAATGAGCTGTTACACTGAACTATGAGCACTGAAGACTGGGAGAAACAGCAGCAGGGCTCAAGCAACCAGCAAAGCTCAGCTGTGGTGCAGGCAGGGGCGCTGTGTTAGTCTGAGTAGACTAGAGAAACAAATTCATAGACACTCATATGCATAACAAAGACTTTTCTATAAAGAGTAATTGTACATTAAGAAAACATCCCAGCCCAGTCTAGATCAAGTCCGGTATTGACCCATATGTCTGATACCAATCTATAACTTCCTCTTCAGAGTCACAAAACACATGAAATGACCCCGAAAGCAGGAAGATCACAGGCCAGTGGGTGGAAAGTCTTGTGGATCCAGTGTCTGTGTAAACATCTCAGCACTGGCAGGGGGCTCCATGTCACTTCTCCACCTCCGAGGCTCTGGCTGCCATCAGCCTGTCTCCATGTGACTTGTCAACAAGGATGTTTCACAGGGACTGAGCAGAGAAAGAGTGTGTGTCTCCCACCTCTAAGGAGGAAGACTGGATTTCCCAGAATCCTCAGGAGAAGACCATGCCCGCACAGAGGCCTCATTGGCTATGATCTGACAGGCTAGAGTTCACCCTTTCAGTCTTAATTCTCTCAAATTGACAAATAATTTTATAACTCCCACAAGCACCCAAGGCACAAGACCCACCTGGAGGATTGCTGAGCAATTCTGCTCACAGAGCTGCCCTAATAACAGCGTAGGGCCTGGCATCTCCAAGGGCTGTCCTGACGCTGCTGGTTGAGTGTTGGACTATCAAGGGAGAGGACAAAGCCAATCAAGGGAAGCCACAGAGAAACAGAAAGCACGAGAGCTTCTAACTGCCAATCTCTAAAGAAGTTACAGGAACCCAGCACCTGAAAACCGAGCTTATACTGATGCTTGATCCACACCAGGCCCTCTTAGTGATGTCAGTAACAGGAGACACCTGTTTGCAGGAAGAGTAAGCAGGTCTCTTTGAAATGCAGGTGGCTCTCTCTCCTAAGGCACCATGTGAGGTCTGTGTGGAGGGAAAGCACTGATAACCTCACCAGAAATCTCATCTTAAAGAGGTCTGTCAACGTGGCTACCTAGCCAGGAGCCCTGCAACGTCATTTCCAAACAAATCTTCCAAAGGAACAGAGAAGACTCAAAGACCTGGTTTAAAAGCTCCCAGGACCCAGGAGGAAGAGAAACCTGAACCAGAGAGAACCTGGTCATTCCGATGGAGGAAACCCATGCACCAATTCTACCTACCCCCAAAGTTGGGGATGATTGACTTCTCTGAGAGGAAAGGATCCCATGGTTCTGTCCTGCCTCCTCCCCGCCCCCCACCATCCTGGCCTCCTCAAAGGGAAAGGGGAAAGAGGAAAGATAAGCTGATTAATCATTCCACACACATGTCCCAGGGCCCTCACCTAGACTAACAACACAGAGGACTTGTTCCCCAATACACACTGAGTAGGGGGGCTGAGATCATGTTGGGTAAAGGCGAACATGAAAATTCACTACTTCGCTACAGCTCTGGA
Source organism: Tenrec ecaudatus (assembly GCF_050624435.1). NCBI lineage: Eukaryota > Metazoa > Chordata > Mammalia > Afrosoricida > Tenrecidae > Tenrec > Tenrec ecaudatus. Next base: position 69,183,622 of record NC_134545.1, read on the forward strand.
TTTGAGAGACAGGGCATTCACACTGGATTCCTGTCAGACAGGAATGATTCAAATCAGCTAAGGGCTCACTCAAAACACACCTACATCTCAAGACTGGATCTGACCCCACAGGACTGTGACACCCATCCCAGTTTCCCTGGGAGATGAACCTTAGATAAGATTAGTTAAATCTGCAGAGGGGAAAATTGACGTGGAGGAATGGGAGTCTCGGCTTTTAAAGGCTGCAGGTTTAAAGAGACACAGCACACTGTCCGTGTACCTAGCAGATTCTGATGTGGCTCCCTCATTATTTCAGTTCATAGAAAACAAAGTCACCACCAATATTTACTCCACATTCTTTTGTGTCCTGCTTACAGTTCAAGGAAAATGATAAAATTGATCCATTATCCAGTGAATTTTAACCATCTGGCTTTGTATATATTTGGACTCAGTAGATTTGGTCTGAGGCACAAGAATATGCATCTTTAATATCCACCACGTAGGCGGTTTCTCATGAAGCACCCCAGGGGAACTGTCTGGCTTCTGAGACTCACCTGAAGTGTTGCAGATATTGATCGATCTCATGAGGAGTCCTCATCAGTGAGGCTAAGGTGCTAATTTTTTTTAATATGTTCAATGACTTGGACACTTTTTGTGAAGTCTCAAATCAAAGAAGGCCAGGCATTCAGACAATGCTGAATTTGAATTTCAATTGACAATCTCATTTTTATTTCCATAGTCAGAACAGGCAAGAAGACATGAATTGAGATTTAGTGATGATAAACTACAGAATCAGTGCACAGATGTGTAAGCCAGATGGGAGGCATGGCTTTAGAATACAAAGATACAAAAATAGAGCTTATGATTTTACAGGAGGTGACATTATATAAGACTATAAAATGCATTTGGTTTTACTCAATGCTACAAGCGAAAGATTTTTTTTTAATTCCAAGGAGATCACTGCCTGTCTCCAGCTATGAATTTAAGCAACCAGAAGCATGACACTGTCCCAATATGTTCTGCATCCCAATAATGTCCCTGCCATTTACCATATTATATTGACTAAGCCAATGCTTCACAAGATTAGTTTAATTCATAATTTTATAGAAGTTGTATCAAACAGACTTTGTCATAAAATTCCAATTATTTTCTTTTTATATATAGTTTTGAATTTTCTAAAACTAGTTACTTATTTTTGTGTATGGCTCTTAATTTTTTAAATCATTTTATTAGGGGCTCATAAAACTCTTATCACAATCCATACAAACATCAATTATGTAAAGCACATCTGTACATTCATTGCCCTCATCATTCTCAAAACATTTGCTCTCCACTTAAGTCCCTGGCATCAGGTCCTCATTTTTTCCCCTCCCCCCCTCCTCCCTCACCCCCATGAGCCCTTGATAATTTATAAATTATTATTTTGTCATATCTTGCCCTGTCCGACATCTCCCTTCACCCACTTTTCTGTTGTCTGTCCCCTAGGGAGGAGGTCACATATAGATCCTTATAATCGGTTCCCTCTTTCCAACCTACTCTTTCTACCCTCCCAGTATCGCCACTCACATCAATAAAAAACATTTTTTGAACTTTATTGCTAAGTTGACTGTACATAAAGAACATTAAGTCATCTATTTGGAAATAGATTATTAGTGTGTGGATCTGAAAAAATGTTAAAGTGTGGAAAGGTTAGCAATAACCACAACAGAATGTAAAGTTCCGGAGCAAGGAAGCCACCTGGACATGAGAATCAGCTGTTGCTCCCTGCAGTCTGGACCAGAGCTAGGCTGGGCCCACGGTCAAGATGACCTGTGTGAACTGATGTTCTGAAAAGTGTGAGGGAGCGAGGAAAGTATCTGGAGGAGAGATGTCAATGGAGATCTCATTGTACATGAAACATGATTGGAGAAATTAGTGGGAGTGGATATTTTGCAATTGGAATACGAATCAATGATCATCTGCATGTGCTCCAGAGAGGCGTACTAAAAAACAAGGAGAGCAAGTTTCACTGCTCGTTTGATTTTCTCGCATACTCTTGAGAAGAGTTGATTTTTTTGTTTGTTTGCTTTTGTTCTTCATCAGCTGTTTGCTGAAGACCTTGAGGAGGTGTGATGATGACATGCTGGTTGGATAAAACATGACCAGCTCAGGCTAACTGGCAGGACCTGGGAGAGCAGTTGTTAAGCTCACAGCTCCTGGAGGAAAGGTTGGCAATTCAAAATCACCAGCTGCTTCTAAATAAATGTATTTCATAAATAATAATCTGTATTTATCTAGAATCTACCGCAGATACTATTTAGAATCATTAAGTCTATTTGGAAACTTGTTAGGAAGGATGACACAAAACCAAATCAAACCAAATTCACAGAAATCAAGTCATTTCGGACTCAGAGCAACCCCGTAGGGCAGAATAGAATGGCCCCTTGTGGGTTTCCAAAGCCGTAAATCTTCACAAGGATGAAAAGTCTCATCGTTATCCTGTGGAGCAGGTGGCATCTTCAGGTCAGCAGTCCAAGGCACAGCCCACTGTGCCCCCAGACCTCACGTAGAATGACAAAAGAAAGAAGAAATGTGTGAATTGATTATCAGCATCTTTTAGTCTGAGCATTGGACAGCTAGTTATGCTGGCATATCGTTATAGCAATCAATTTCAGTGAAAAAAATTAAGTTAAGGTGTTTTACTATTTCCTTATCACTGTTATTTTGTGCATTAACTAGTGTTTTAAAGATGGAATAGCTAGAATTCAGCTTCATGGTTACTTTATTATGTGAACTCCTCTTGGCAAAATATTCCAAATTCAGAGTGGTGTAAATTGCGAACACTGATATTGACCAAGACAAATGATAAATGTACTTCACAGGAAGTTTCTGGTTGCACTGAATTTTAAAAATTCATGCAAATGATGCAGTGTCAGCTTCTTTCTATATAGCCCAGCATAATATGCTGTAGGGATTTAAATGTATTTTCTTCCATTATATGAGAAATAAAATTGGAACAAGCAGCCGGCACCTCACAATTTCATTCTTCTGGAGAGTAATGCTGTACGGTGCCGGGTCTGATTATTCTTTCCTTAACGTGAGTGTTTCCCCGATTTGCTACTTTTGCTCATATGATGAGACCCACAGTCTCTGTTTGCTAAATCTTTTATAAGAATGTTGAGATTGACAAGTATATATTAAAATAGTTTTTAATGGAAGATTTGCACGCACATTTTAGACAATAGTCTACTGTTTTTTGTTTTCTTTATTTAGCAGCACTGTGCAGAACGCACGACTGCAGCTATGCTGCCTTTCAGGAGCATAAATTGTTATAATTTCAGTGGTTTCAGCCACAAACCTGGTCCCAAATCATGTGGAACTCATTTCTGTAGATTGTCAGAAGACAGACTTCTGATCAAAGATGGGAATTATACTGACACTTTCATGACAGCTTCTTCACGAAACTGCAGTCAATTGAAGGAAAAGTGGGGGGCTGGAATTTTGTACGAGCTTTATTATTAAAGATAGAGCTAGAGATGTGACAACGGCAGTAACATGTTAGGACTGGAAAACAGATACAGGAAGGGACTGACTTATTCAGCTCTGGAAGCCAGATCCTAAGCCCGTGGTATATTAGGCAGACTGAGTTATACTCGCTCCAAGAGGTCCAGCGATTGGTGACAGTCAGGATTTCTGTGAGCGTTGGATAAAAGAAGATTGCTTTAAAGCCTGACTTCAGACCCCATGGAACCACATAGCCTCTCCACACTCTGTGAAACCAGTTGACAGCCACTCTGTCACCCTGGCAGAAGACTAGAGGTGTCTATTATAAGACCATAAGACAGAGGAAACCTGGCCCAGTGAGAGAGGCACACGTGACATTAGAGCCACTGCACTGATAACAGGATGATGAAATGAAGGTTTATAAAATTATTTATTATGTTATCTTTAAAGGTATGAATCTCTGTACAGCAATCTTGATATCTGATCTATCAAGTACTAGAGATTTAGTATTTTAACAGTATTACTCCACGTTCCCTCATGTGCATTGCACTGTTTTCTAAGCCATTGTTTATCGAAGGCAAAAGTTCCAGAACATATCTAGACTAGTGGCCTCTTTTCAGAAAAAAAAATATTACTCAGTGTCGTCCTGGCAATTAAGAATTGGCTACTACCGTCCATGAGCCAAGATAAAGTGGAGCCTTTTGCTTTTCAGCCCCTCTGGATTTTTCCAGTTCCCTCTGGGGTAATACCCACTTTAGGGAACACTGATTGATAGAGGAGGTACTAATACTCTTCAAACACACACATGCACACACACACACACATACACACACACACTCACAACCATCTTCTTTCTATCTGGTTGCTGTGAGGTGTCTTTGGGTCTGTTCCAACTCATAGCAGCCCTGCGTACAGCAGAAGGACACGGCCCTCTCTGGTGCCAACACCTCAATCACTATTATGTTCAGTCCCATCATTGCCGCCAGGATGTGAATGCATAATCTAGAGAGTTATCCTTTTTTTTTTTTTTTACCCTGATGCTCCTCGACTTTGCCAAGCATGATGTCTTTCTCCAGGGACTGGTCTCTCTTGACATGACCAAAGTACATGAGATGAAGTCTTGCCATCCTTGCTTCTAGTGAACATTTTAGCAATACTTCTTCTAAGACAGATTTGTTTGTCCTTTTGGCAGGCCATAGTCCTCTCAGTCATTTTGGCCAGCCTCACAATTCAGATGCATCAATTACTCTTCCATCTTCCTTAGTTAGTGTCCTACTTTCCCATGCATACGAGGCAATTGAAGATACAATGGCTAGGGTCAGCTGCACTTTAGTGCTCAAAGTAATATCCTTGGTTTTCAACACTTTAAAGAGGTCTTGTGATTCACATTTACCCAATGCAATTCATTGTTCAATCTCTTAACTGCTGCTTCATGAGTATTGATTGTGGAGCCAAGAAAGATGAAATCCTTGACAACATTGGTCTTTCCTCCATCTGTCATGAGATTTCCTATTGGTCCAGTTGTGAAAGGTTTTGTATTCTTGACATTGAGTTGTATTCCATAGTGAGGGCTGCAGTCCTTGATCTTTATCAGCAAGTGCTTCAAGTTCCACTCACTTTCAGCAAGTACTGTTGTGACATCTACATATTAAACAAAGGTTGTTAATAAGACTTCCTCGGATCCCGATGCTGCATTCTTCTTCATATAACCTAGCAACTTTGACTATTTATTCAACGTGGTGAGAGCACACAGCCCTGATGTGCACATTTCCTGACTTTAAATCATGCAATGATCCCTTGTCCTTGGTCCATGTACAGGCTCTTGATGAGCACATTGAAGCGTGCTGGATTCCCGTTCCTCTCAAAGCTATGGAGAGCTAGTTAGAATTTACACCGTTGAATTGTTTTGTATAGTCAATAAAACACGAGTAAAAACCTTTCTGATACTCACTGCTTTCAGTCAAGATCCGACTGACATCAGTAATGGTATCCCTTGTTCCATGTCCTCTCCTGAGTCTTCCCTGAATTGCTGGCATCTCCTTATTAAGTTATTAATGCAACCTCAATTGAATGATGCTCAGTAACATTTTCCTTGAATGTGAGCTCAATGATACTGCTCAATGATTTCTGAATTCTGTTGAGTCACTTTTTGGGCAGACTTGGGTAAAAATATGGAACTCTTCTAAATTTAAATTTCTTGGCATAGATGAGGGCTCTCAGTACTTCATCAGCTTTTTGAAGTGTTAAGTTGGTATCCCATCAATCTTTGGAGTCTTATTTTTGGCTAACACCTTTGCGCAGCTTCAATTTTTTCCTTCAGTATAATTTGTTCTTGCTCATACACTACGTCTTGAAATGGTCAAATGTTGTCTAGTTCTCTTTGGTACAGTGATTATATATTCTTTTTACCTACTTTTGATGCTTTCTTCATCATTCAGTGTTTTCATCATAGAATATTTCTATATTGCAACATGAGGCTTGATTTTATTTTGGTTCTTTTAAGTTGATGTATGCTGAATGTGTTCTTCCTTTATGCTTTTGGTTTCTTTGCACTTAAAAATACTTTATTTTGTCTTCTTGAGCTTCCCTTTAAAATTTTCTGTTCAGCTTTTTCCTTTATCACTTATTCCATATGTCTTAGCTACTCCATGATTAAGAGAAAGTTTCAGCCTCTTTTGGTATCCACTTTGATCTTTTCTTTCTTCCTTATTTTTTAAAAGATCTTTCCTTACTTCATGTATGATGTGCTTGATGTCATCCCACAACTCATTGGGTTTTCTGTCATTCATGCTCAATGCATCAAATCTGCTCTTGAAATTTAGGTGAGATAGCCTTAAGATTGTATTTTGGCTCGTTTTAGAAATGAACAACTAGTGGTAATGTTGGGCAGAAAGCTCATCTTTCCACGAGAAAAGATGATACTCAGAGAAAAACAATACTGTGTCTGCCTCTGGTATTCTAATCTAATCACAAATATTTTTCAAATCACTTGCAATGTCTCCTTTTAGTTATTCTAATAAGTTGACGACTGCAGCAAACCCAGAGGAAGACGGGACTAGAGATTTGCTCTTGAAAGTTCACATCCTTCAAAACCATATGGATTGGCTCTATTCTTCAGACATAAAGCCTCCAAAGTCATGATCAACTTAATAACACTAACAACATAATAATAGCACCAGCATATAATATTGTGCATCTTTTAATGTTTATTTTCCATTTGTATAAATTCTTTGGTCTATGTTCAGATCTTCTGTTCACTTTGTATTCGGTTGGTTTCATATCTTTGAATTCTGTATATATTTTGGATATACATTATTTATCAGTTAAGGGTTTGGGAAATATTTTCTTTCAATATTTAAGTTAGTTTTTGTAGATTTGACAATCAGGTATAAGAGTTGAGAGTGATTGTCTCTGATGACTGGAAAATGGATGAGAAATTTAAACCTCTCTTTTTCAGACAAAAAGCAGAATTCTTTGACTAACAATATGTGCAGTTGTACTACTGATGAAAATTAAAACAAACTCAATTAATTTTAAAGTGAAAATTATACTGTGATTCAGAGTACATTTAGGAAAAAGAAGAAAAGTTGCCTACAATTGTTTTCATTTTCAGAAGAAGGGTAAATCCTTTGTTGTAGCCTTACTTTGCTTGTTTCCTAGAGATGCTTTCCTTTAATTAACTCTATATTTCTATTGTAAAGAAACAGTAGATCTGGACAGCAATTATTTTGTCTTGAGCCTGTAATATGGAATGAGTAATTCTTGTAAATTTTAAATGTTAATGAACAGCTACTTTTACAGTTATCTTTTTAAAATCATAAAATGCATCATATATTATCTACATTATTTTAAAATAAATCTAGTGTGATTGGCTTGTATAGATTTGTTCAAAACCATTATAATTTTCTTTCAATTTCAATATAACAGTTTTTTCAATGAACAGAGAAAGCTCACTAAAAGCAGACATACTAGTGGACAAATTCCACATACTCTGGAATTTCTAATATTTAATCCCTTACTTATCACTGATACAAATCACTAATTTGGTATATATCAATATTTATCTTTGAGTCAAGATAAAGAGTAATTTTACTCTTACTCCCAAACAATTGGATTAGAATCTATTTTAGAAGTACAACGCTTGAGATGTTATTGAACTTCTTTGAACCTCAGTTAACACAATATAAAATGAGCATGATAAAGTTTACCTTGATTAACTGTTGTGAAGATTTTATTGGACCTTAATTTTGAATGCTCAACTTGTGTAAGGGAAGGTGTACAGAGGGAGCCCTCAATCCATTATGAGTGTCCACATGAGTTCAGCCTCTTTGAGTTTTCTCTGATCATTGACCAAAAGTGCAAAATCCAAAACAAAAACAAAAACTTTACTCTGAAGCAGAATGAATTTAAAAGTATATTGCTGTAACTCCTCTGGCCAGCACAGGACGGCACAATCTCAGCCTCAAGCCCTTGCCTGAGTGCACCCTTCATGAAGATTGGGCCGTAGAGTCACAGGTTTACAAATTATGCCTTGACCAAGATGTAGAGAGGGCTCCAGAAGTAATCCTACTGGTTTTTCTAATCTGCAACATTATATGTAACCCTTTCACAGTCTTTCTCCTGCTTCTGTAGTCTTATCTTTGACTGCAATGAGTCTATCTGCCTCCAATCATGAATGCATGATGGGTTTCTTTTGTTTTGTCATGTTCTGTAATGGCCCACATGGCCACGAATGTTGCAATGCCATACATACTCCTTGCTGAAGTTCTCCCTGATCAGGATGGTTTGCTTTTGCCTTTGTCCTGTTTAAGATGTAATAAAGATTCCTCTATTCAATATATTTAAATTATGATCTTTCTTCCACTGGAACAAGATTGAATGAAAGTACAGAAAGGGCTAACATTAGCACGTGGCACATATACATGCTTACATGCACATGAGATGGCATGTTTCCTCTTGTAGAGGTCGTTTCAGAGACCGGCCTTCAGAAAATTCACACTCCATTTTATGCTTCGATTTGGGAACACTAAGACATTTTAAAATTAATAGATAGAAAGCCATGTAGGACGAATAAATGTGCCCAATATAATAGCAAGAGAATATCCTCTAAGAAAACTGTGGAGGACAAATCCAGTTTCCTAAACGAAGGACACAAGTGAAAAGATGATCAAATTGTCGCCCTAAAGATAGAACTGTCCAGAGAGACTGAGTAGGCCTTTCTCTCCCCAGGAGTCTTTCCTGGTTTCTGAAGGGAAGCTTCAGGGAAGAGCTCGCTAGTTTGTCTCTCTGTCTGTCTCTCCAGTGAGGAACTACAGACTATTTCTCTGGATAACTTAAGAAGTATCTATTTCTTTGGCTCCAGAATTTCAGATCGCACACAGTGAACATTTATTATTGGCCAAACAGGATGGTATGACTATATCCTAGAAATTCTCTTTCAAAAACAATCAAAGAATTTTAAATGTTAATGAACAGCTGCTTTTATAGATATCTTTTTTTCCTTTTTTAAACATTTTATTAGGGGCTCATACAACTCTTATCACAATCCATGCGTATACATACACCAATTGTATAAAGCACATCTGTACATTCTTTAGCCTAATAATTTTCTTTTTTCTTTTCTTTTTTTACATTTTATTAGGGGCTCATACAATACTTACCACAATCCACACATATGCATACATCAATTGTATAAAGCACATCTGTACATTCTTTGCCCTAATCACTCTCAAAGCATTTGCTCTCCATTTAAGCCCTCTGCATCAGGTCCTCTTTTTTTCCCCCTCCCTCTCCGAACCTCCCTCCCTATAGATATCTTTTTATAATCATATATTGTCAAAGTTATTTTAAAATAAATCTAGTGTGATTGGCTTGTTTAGATTTGTTCAAAACCATTATAATTTTCTTTAGGTTTCAGCATAATAGTTTTTTCAACGAACAGAGAAAGTTCACTAAAAGGGGACATACTAGTGGACAAACTCCACATCCCAGGGGATTTCTAATATTTAATTGGTGTCAGGATATAGAGACCCAATTAAATCAAAACCTCAAAATGCTGTCTAAATCTTTTTTGTTTAAATTTAAAGCATTAATTCACCATCCTTTGTCTAGAGCAGTGGTTCTCAACCTTCCTAATGCTGCGACCCTTTAATACAGTTCCTAATGTTGTGGTGACCCTCCCCCCTCCCATCCATAAAATTATTTTCATTGCTACTTCATCACTGTAATTTTGCTACTGTTATGAATCAGGCCACCCAGCGGTTGAGAACCGCTACCATAGAGGAACAGTATCTTTTTATTACTACAGCTATTGATTCAATAGCCCCATAGTCTTTTAAACATAAAACAAACCCATGGCTCACTGCAACAAGCAGCATTTTTAGTTTCTGTCAAGGATCCAGACATCTTGCAATCAATCTGAACATGTCACTTAGACATTTTACTAGTTGTCACAGTCTTTTCTAAGTACTTTGCTCATCCTAATATATAGGAAGACTTTATGATGGCTACTCTTACCCATTGTTCTGCATCATTTGACTTAGTTAGGGAGAGCTAGGTCTTTACACACACATCTCTCCCATTTGTGTGACATGTAATGATAACAAGAAGTGCACCTGTGCGAAAGGCTCGCGAGCAGACTGTGGGGAGGAGAGGCGCATGCTTGGTGTAGTGAGGAGTGTCTTGCCTGCAGATTTCTCAGGCCTCCGTATGCCCTCATTCGGTTATACAATGCAGGTGAATTTAATCTGGTTAATTAATCTAGTTGGACAGGGGGGAATTAGTCAAAATAGCTTCTACTTTGACTTCTATTAATATTTGTATTTCTGTAAGGTAATTTATATTATCTCTCCAATTTGCACACATTAGAGACTTAATAAATATTTGTTGAATTGCTGATGCAATTCTTATTTCAGATGAAGAAAACTAATGCTTAGAAAACTTAAATAATAGATCAAATAACTTCCTGTCACAAAGAAGCAGGACATGAACTGACACCCCTATCTCACACCCAAGTCAATATTTATTTTATGATCATGGAACTCTGTATTATTTGAAAGCAAGTTTTCCTATCACCAATAGTTACTCAGGGACTTTCTGAGAAAAAATAGATTGTAAAGTATTTGAAATATTACCCATTTTGAACATGTGTCTGTTGAAAAGAAATTTCCTCATGTATTTTATATTGCTTTTCCCAGCATTACCTCAGAGAATCTGGTCATTGGGATGATTTCTTAAGTGATAATTATGCTGTGCAGATGCTATCCAGGAAAGAGAGAAAACGTGTTTTGAGAATTTCAAAGTCAAACACTGAAAATATAATTACAATTTTTTAAATCGCCCAAATAAATATATAGCTCACCAAGTAAGCAGTGTGGCACTGTGGGTCAGGTGTTGGGCTTCTGTAAGGTCTGCCATGAACACCCACCAGCCAGTCCACTGGAAATCAATGATGTGGTCTGTTTTGTAAAATTGTACAGTCTACGAAACCCTAAATAGGTTCATTGTAGGCTGGAGTTGTATGGACAACAATGGGACTCATAGGGCTCATGTGTTAGGATCTCAGGTGATACTATACTATTTATAAATTACTATCAAGGTATATACGCACATACAAACAGGCATGGTCACTTTGTCTCCAGTTTGCCCATGTAGTAGATCCTTATAGGCTTTGCTTATCTCTCTCTTCAGTTCACATTCCTCCTTCTCACTGTCATCTAGCACTAATTCGAGAAACCATTCATCAGAAAGCAGAGAATTTCTTAATGCAACTTCTGAAATTGAATCTAGTATTCATAATTAAGCATGATTATTTATGAAAATAATATTCTCATTGTATAGTGGAATCACACAATCTCAATTACTGTGGCAGTTACATAATCTCCTGTCAACTTGTGAAGGGGTACAGTCTGGCTATCAATCAGGCCATAGCCAATGAGGCCTCTGTGTGGGCATGGCTTTCTTCTGAGGATTCTGGGAACTCCTGTATTTTTTCCTGGTAGTGAGAAACACACTCTCTGCTTGTCTCCCTGGTAGACATTCCTGCTGACAAGCCACATGGAGTTATGCTGATGGCAGCCAGAGCCTTGGAGCTGGAAGAGCCATGTGGAGACCCACACCAGTGCTAAGATGCTGCTACCACCACTGGATCCACAAGACTTTCCACCCACTGGCCTAAGATCTTCCTGCATTCAGCATCATTGCATGCATTGGGTGAGTCCGAAGAGGAATTTATACATTGGTATCAGACAGATTGGCTAATATCAGACTTATGGACTTGATCCAGACTGGTCTGGGATATTTTCTTAATGTACAATGGGTCTTTGATATAAAGTTCTTTCTTACACACATATGACTATCTATGAATTTGTTTCTCTAGTCAAGCCAGACTAATACAATCATTATCAGACAATCTCAAAAAAAGTAAAATGTAAGTGAAGGTGATTTTCTTTGCAAAAAGAAAAGTAAAATAAGACAGGCAAACACATAGGGAAAAGAGCCATGTGCATGAAGAGGGATGCCGGGCTTGCAGTGGCAGATCTCTAAACCAAGCATTTCTAGGAAACACCGGAAACTAGGACAAGACAAGGAAGGATGTTCTTAGTGCCTTCAGAGAGGGCATGACTCTGGGTAAGTCTTTATTTCAGACCTCTCTCCTTCGAACTGCGAAACAATACATTTCTGTTGTTTTAAGCGGCCCGGTTTCTTACAGAGCCTCTAGGGAACACAGTGTTTTATACCAAGAAATTAAAAGTTAAAATCAAGCTTTACCCCCCTTGAATAATTTCTTTAAATGACAAAAGCCCCTATCATCACAATGTCTTTAAGAAATACCAACATTCCAATTTTAGAAACAGAGAAAACCAATTACAGAGTGTTTGGGCCTTAAAACATTGTTGGAAAAATATCTTTTAATACTATTTTTCCAGGAATAATTGAAGCCCCTTTGTGTTGCTTTAAGATTAAAACAAAGAAACAAACAAACAAAAACTCACTGCCATCGGGTCAAGTCTGACTCATAGTGACCCAATAGAACTTCCCCTTGCAGGATTCTGAGACTAATTTTACAGGAGTAGAAAGTCTCATCTTTCTCCCACAGAGAAACTGGTGGTTTTGAACTATGAAGCTTTCTGTTTACAGCTCAAGATTACATAGGGAGTAAGAATTCTAGTCCCGGCTGAAGATTGGAATTTCAGTTGATTCTGAAATCATATATTGTTATATAAAATTATCTCAAGTAATTATCTATTACTCAACTTGTGGGCAAAACATCAAGCCTATTATTTTTCAGAGATTTTTTTTGAAGAGCATCTGAAAAGTGTACTGATGAAATTGACAAACTCATTGTATGCTATGTATTAAATGTTACTTCTTACTCATTCCTTATGCATAAACAGCATGGAAGACCATATCTGACCTTCTTTGGCTTTTCTATTCCAATTAGACAGGGATCAGATATGCCTCCCTGTCTCCACCTTTTCTTACCATATTCTGACATCAAGTGTTCCTCCCAGGGCACATTGCTCCTATGCTGAGTTTGAAAATTCATTGTGTGTTAGTCCAGGTAGACTAGAGAAACAAATCCTGGGAGACTTATATGTGTATAAAAAAGAGCATTATACACCAGAGCAGGTGAATATTGAGAAAATATCCCAGCCCAGTCCAGATCAAGTCTATAAGTCCAATATTAGCCAATATGTCCAATACAAATTGATACAGTCTTCTTCATACTCATTAAACACATGCAATGATGCTGAATACAGGAAGATCACAGGCCAGTGGGTGGGAAGTCTTGTGGGTCCAGTGGCATTGCAAGCATCTCAGCACTGGCAGGGGTCTCCACGTGGCTTCTCTGGCTCCAGAAGTCTGGCTCCATCAGGCTCTCTCCATGTGTCTTCTCCACAGGGATATCTTGTAGGGAGTCAGCCTGTGTCCTGCTCCAGCCAGCTATTGATCTCTTTAGCACCTCCGAATTAGGTCATTAAGCTATTACCTGATTGACAGGTTTGACTCCACCCTTTCACACTGAATCCTCAAATCGACACCAGATTATGTAACTACCACACGTTGTAATGGTCAAACTCACAATGGTCACAATTAAGGTGATTTAATAGGAGAGTTACCACAAAACAGGATCACAAAGCATTAAGGATACAGTTATTGGTCCACAGTTACCTCTCTTTAGCCAGCAGCCAAGTCTCACTCCAGTCCTCTTCTCTGCTATATGGTCTTTTGATTTCTGCCTGTGGCGGTCTGGAAGCCAGCCCCTTGTGATGCCTCACAGTCTCAGCTCTGCTTGTCTGTTCTGTTTTACAGGCTCCTTGCCTCAGTGTCTTATCTGGACCTGGCATTGTGTCTGCTGCCTCTGCTCTCAGTCTCCACACTTCAGATAAGACCTAGAACCTGTGCCATTGCCTGTGGTCTGGGAATTTCTCTCTCTGCTCTTGAAGCATCTTTGAAGATGGCTCACTCTAATACCTTTAATTACAGACAAATAAAATTAATCAATCCCCTCTATTAGTGTTACACCTACCTCATCTGCATACTCTTACCCAATCATTTGGTGGGACTTACAGAGACATAGAGAAAAGCCATATTAAGAAATTTCACTCTACACCTAATAAATAAATAAGAAAATATATTTAATATTATGGTGCCTTTATATGGCCAACTGAGCTCCTGTGAAAGACAAAGTGATGTTAACAGAACTGATCATTGTTGATAAAATTAAAATTTTTAGTATCTATTAAAGATAGGATATTACAACAAATTCATATAAATTTGGAAAACCAATGGGAATATATATTTAAATAAAATAGCAAAAACACAATTTTGTCATTTCTCTGAGAGGTCCTGACTGCCTTAACCATTGTGAAAGTAAGCAGAGCCCATTTGAAATCATGTGAATTCTGAACAATAAAAACAGGTGGTTGCTGGTGTCAAGTGTATTCCAGGTGCTGTCAACGTAGAGCGACCCTACACAACAGGACAAATGGTGCCCAGTCCTATTGCAATCCATTTTATTGGGGCTCTTCCTATTTTTCACTGATCTTCTACTTTACTAGAATGATGTCATTCTTCAGAGCCTGGTTATTCCTGGAAACTTGTCCAAAGTGGGTGACATCAACTGTGTCCACAGTTGTACTTCTTCAAGACAGATTTGATCACTCTGAGAGTCCATGATGTATTCAATATTCTGTACCAACATCATAATTCCAGGCCATAAATTCTTCTTCCATCTTATTATGAAATAATTAAATATTACGGTTGTGTAAGGCAAACATTAGTCTTCAAAATGTTTTCTTGGTTTTTAAAACTTTTAAGAGAATTTTTGCAGCAGGTTTACCCAATGCAATATGTATATTGATTTCTACTTCCATGGACATTTAACCTGGATGAGTTCCTTGATAATATCAATCTTCATTTATCATGATATTGATTATTGTGCCGGTTATTCCATGCAGCTTTTTAAAAATTATGCAATAGAATTGAAGGAAATTAACTTCATAACACTAATATTTTTATCTGTGCTCTTATTTATCATAGAAAATAAAATTAAGACAATTTTTGTTTGGGAAACATTCTTTAGCTCATTTCATCTGATGCTATAAAACACCTTTGAGAAATAAATATCAAATATGTAGTTCTTATGTAGTATATAAAGCTGTGATACTAGAAAAATCTATTAAAGTTTAACACTCTATTCCTCTTATGAAGTTGTTTCATGAACAAAAGTGGAAAACAATGTCCACCCTACTGTTACCATGGGGATAGCTCTTTGTTCTAATGAAATAGTTCATTGTGACAGTGTTGATGCACTTCTTACATAATCCAAACATATTTATTTTCCTTTTCCCAAGTAATAGCTTGTCCTTTATCCCTGAAGAAGGAAACTAGGTCAATAAAGAACGGTAACATGATACCCTTGTCCAACAACACACAGCCTAAAAACAAAGTGATTTATGCTCCTATTTTTCTTTAAATTTCTTAATTTATCTTTTTCTCTGAAGCTATCCTGGACTTTTTTGTTTGCTTCTTTTAGAGATATTATTACCTCTTCTCTACTGCTTCAATATCCTACAACTACTTGTGCCATCCACCTAAGATTTTATTATGATTAATTGTTCACATGTTTCCTAGCAGAACAACGTTATCTAATAGAATGGATCGGAAGATACCATATTTCTGGGTTCCAGTAAGGTAGCAGCTACTCACATGTAATCCCTGAGCACAGGACATGAGTTAATATGAATAGGAATGGATGTTGTAGCACTCATATTCGTCTAAATTCTGGAATGCCAGCTTTCCATAAGGCCCTCTACACAGTAGTTCGGGAGGTTGAACAATATATTTCATTGGTTTTCCAGAGATTTTAATGTAATTGGGGTAAGGCAAGTAAGCAACCAAATCAGTGGCTTCATTTTACTCAAAGACAATGAGGGGACAGAGTGGAAAGCACTCTGTGTAAGGAGATGGCCTTGGGCTCCATCATGAGAGGTGCTAGGGCTGCACATGGACACGGCAGGACAGGTCTTTCCAAAACGGGAGGAGCACAGAAGCAAAGGTAGAATAAATGAAAAGCATCAACTGCTATGTTAGAGGAACTCCAAAGAGTTCTAGATAATTCTTCCATTAAACGAAGGAATGTGCGTGGTATGTAGTGTAGATCAAGGTTTATGAATAGGGAATTTCATGAGAGCATAAGAGGCAGGAAGATAGTCAGGATTTCCTGAAAGGCTTTGAATATCGTATTAATGAATTCAAATTTTATCAAGGAAGAGATTGCTCTTTTGCTTGGAAAAGAGAGTATTACAAGCCTATGAAAAGTGTTTAAAAACTCTGTATTGGCATGCCATCTATTTTATTCTGAAAGCAGTATTTCCATGCTTTTCTTTCCTACCCCCGCAACTCTTTCAATGTTTCCTCATCTTTTCTCAATACTTCTGACAGAAGGAAGTATACTCTGTCCTAAGAGATCTCTTACTATAAAAATCAAATAAGTCACCTTCACAGTTCTCATCATTTTAATATAGCATTTGACAGTCAATAGGTTATTCCTGAACCAGGCACATAGACCAGGAAAGATTGTGATCTGGCTTGGCAGGATTTGAAAAACATCAGTAACTGATGAAAAATAAAATCACAGGAATAATGTACATGGAAATGGTCTTTTATACATGGCCATGGGCATAGATGAACTTGTCCCTGAGGTGAGCACATTGTGTAAGTGTGTAACCCAAACCCATGATCAATCATAGGGTTAATGCCTGTGACGGAGTTAAATGTTTTAATATGGGTCTTGTACCTAATTCTCCCTAACTCCACCACTGATTGAGGGGTTCTATAAAATAGGGTGTGTATAACACAAATAGAGGAACATGGTCAGTTTTCATGACCAGCCCCAAGACTATGGTATGGAACTGTAGGACAGAGTGACAAGAGAATTGGCATCTTGTTCCAAAAAGGCAAAAGTCTATATGACTGAGAGACTGAGGACATGGGAGAGACTTGGCTTCCCTGTGACTGAGAAGCTGAGAACAAGAGAGAGGGACCTAGATGCTCCTTGAGTGGAAGAGACTGTATCCTACTGTTTGCTGATCCTGAATAGTAACCTATTCCCTTCCATGATAAACTCCCTTAATTGTGTGTATTGTCTGTGAGTTTGTAAAGCCATTGTAAGGAACTATTGAACACAGCATAAATGTAGAGTGAATGGTTGGTGTCAGAATAGGTTAAGAAAAATGCACCAAGAAGGCTTGTCTGACTCCTGCCTCTTGTCAGTAGGGAAGCCAAAGCAATATTCACCGCAATACCTTGAAAGAAAAATCAAAGAGAAATAGGCTTCCTTTATGATTTAGTGAAGCAAATATTAACATATGAGAGGGCTTCAAAAAGTTTATAAAAAAATCACTTCTTGGACTTTTGGTTAAGATCCAGTGCAAAACGCTCAGGAAAAAAATGGAATTAATTAAAAGGCAATAGATTTCTTCCTTGAAGTGTTGATATACATATATATCAATTTAAAAATAATTAATTTACTTGGTGAAATGTAGCTAAAATGATAGAGTAGGATGTGGTAACAAAAAATTTTATTTTGATATTGGTAGTCAAACACCTTACATAGATGGTTTTGTTTATAAGAAACTGTATCTAATTGAGGAATAAGAACTGCTGTTTGCTGTAAAAATATATTTTAATAGTCACTGTTATATGAAAATTATAACAGTAGCCAAATCCCTTATTATTATTATCCTCAGTCATCCAGAGAGTCAATAATTTGTGGGGTCCTATAAGTCATATAAAGATGTAAGAGTAACAGCTCATATCTGGCAACTCTATGCTTGAAATCATGCGGTATCGACTCAATGTATAAAGGGGGAAAAGAGTGGATTTTAATGTATCTATGAGGTGGTTGCTTCTAAACTATTTTATGTGTTTTCCTGTCTTTAGAACCAGCCAGTGAGTAAAGACATGAATGAGCATCAATGAATCTCGAGCCTCATCTAAATAGTCAGAAGGGACCACCATACAAGTAGTCCACCACACAAGTAGAGGACAGTGCTATCGAGATGATCAGCTTCCCTGTGTGCAAACTTGGCGAAACTCTCTCAGGCATCTACAAATCTAGGTCGGCCTCCAGATGAAACATAACAGACAACTGAAATTCCACTAAACAGCTGTTGGGGTGCCAAGGGATTCCTCATATTTGCACATTTGAAACTAATCTGATTTAGAACTGCGGCATCTATTTTGCGTTACTAATGAAAACAAAACAAACTGCTGAAGTGAATGGGTTCATAAAGTGGAAAGGCTCCCTTCTGGAAAGGCGCACTTGCTTTCGGTCTCCCTTACAAGGAGCACTGGTGCTGGCGTGCCCACTGCTAACAAAAAGTTTGGGAAGGTCAAACACATCAGCCATCCCAATGGAGAAAAGCCTGCTGATTTGCTCAGAAAGAGACTACTTGTCACCAAATCCATGGGTTTCCTCATCTGTAATCTTTATAGAAGTAGACTGCCACAACTTTGACAACCACTCCCACCTTAATCCCCACCTGCCCCCAGTGTAGTGGGTGCTGGCTTTGAACTGCCAACCCTTCAATGAACTGCTGTGCCATCTTGGGGAAATTACACCAAAAGAGACTCGGTGGGGCAATTCGACTTGACCTTATTAGAGTTGACTCAACCGCATACATTGGGCTGCTAACTACAAGATTTGTGCTTCGAACCCACCCACTGCTACAGGGCTTTCTGCTTCTATAGCTAGTTAATAGTGTCAGGAACCGCAGAGGCAGTTCAACTCTACTCTATAGGGTCGCTGTAGGGTTGCTATAGGTCAGAGTCAACTAGGTAGCTGTGGGAAGTGCTGGAGCTAACTCCATCACAGAAACCACCACAACACATTACACCTATGTGTACAGTGCAGCTGGCGAAGGGGCTCTACACTTTCTTTCTTTCTGATGTGCTGTTGACAATGCAGGGGTGTTACTGCATACGATGGTAAAGATACTGTTTGTCTTCTTAGTCTGGACTGTTTTCACAGAGAAGCATGAAGGAGATGAATCATTGATTGGATCATTTGATTCGTAAACATTCAGGGATTTGAAATCTGGTGAAAGTTTTTGCTCCTTTTTCCTACTAGACTTCATCTCCTTTCCCATATCCCTCCTTTTATCCCGGGACAAGATGGTAGTTTCCTTGTCTATTGCATGCGGATTCCAGATGAAGCAAAGATAACTGAGTACTTGAGCTTAAACCCAGGATTCGTCCTACGTAACTTCAGGCCTGAAATCAGGGCTTCATTACTCTTCTGTCGGTTCTCTTCCCAATTGTAGGGTCTTCAAAGCCAATCCTTTAAATGATCAAGTCTCTGTGTGGCCCCCCCACTCATGTGCTCATATTGCCATTAGTTTGCCTTTAAAAGGCTTTAGGTCAGTCTTTCCTCAGGATTTGTTCTTGTGACAAGAGCCTCACTCTCCGTGGCTTTTCCTTCTGTGGTTGATCCTCCATTATCATGATGCTTTTGTTCCTCCTGACTTAGTATGGTATGTCTATATTCCCTAAGAAAATATACACTGTATATAAGCCAGTGTAAATTTTGAGTTAGACATTAAAAAAGTGTATAAACTGATAAAAACAAATGTAAACACTCCTCATAATTTACATAACGTACTCAAATGATACATTAAAAACATGTATTTTGTAAGGAAATATTTAAAAGCCCCAAAGTCACCAGGGTTATCAATTTGTGGGATGTACTATCATTCTCAGTGTGCATTAGTGTCCATAATTTTGGAATTTGTATAATTATAATATTATTTCTGGAAATCTTAAATGACCCTTCTATTGAAAAATAACTTATTCTTTAGCTTATAAGTTTTTATTGTATTAGTGCCTTCAAGTTAAATTCTATTGATATCCTAATTAAAAAAAAATATGAATTGTTGAGAGTAGCTCATATAGAAAATTTAGCAGATTAGGAAAACAAATTTATGAAATATTTACAATGTTCTTCATTTCATTTGTTATAGCTTCAGCCTTTACAATGAGCTGTATATACAACAAATGAATCATACATCCACAGTTCTTAAAAGTTAATAAGATAGTCTTTTATTCAAAGATCTGCGGATGAGAGCAAAACATTTCCAAATCACTAGTATTTGACTACTGTCATATTTTTACCTACTTAGAAGAAAGAATGAGTAGACTTCATCTCTCACATCTTTTGACCTATTATTAAGAAGGACCCTTCCGTGGAGAAAGAAAACCATGCTTTCTAAGGCAGGTCACCAAGAGGAAGAACCTCCACAAGCTGGATTGAACCAGTTTTGGGAACAGTAGCCTCAAACATAGTAATGAGTCTGAGCATGGAGCAGAAATGGGCAATGTTCCATTCGGTTGTAGACAGTGTCACCATGAGTAAGAACCAACTTACTAGTACATAACGACAATGACATGCACATGTTCACTTCGTGTATTGGGTTGGGTTTTCTCAATTACACTAGTATGTGTTTGTATATATAAAAAAAGATTTATATCAAAGAACAGCGTCCATAGTTGTAGAAGTAGCTAAATCCAGTCCTGCTCTTGTCAGGTTTCTTCTAACTCATGTTAGCTGGCAAACAGTAAGCAGGATGGTGAAGCAGAGGCAGTGGGTGCACTGGCTGCAGAGGCAGAGGTAACTTAACCTGAAGTCTGCCAAATGAACCCACTCCTGTTATGCCACTGCCAACTCTAGGGGGCGGCAGGAGACTTAGCAGGAGATTGAAAACACAGAAGCAAGAAACAGCTCCAGCAGATTGCTGAGGACCAAAGAGGATTCCCCTCTGTTGGAGCCCTTTCTTATACAAAAGACCATATGCTGGAGTTGTCATAAGGCTCAAGGTAATGATCTCATTGATAGGTGTCTGGTTGACATAATCTCTAACCATCACATTTAGCATTTTGAGGAATAATATTTGCACTGAATTTCATTTAATTAATAGTGGTATCGGACATATGGGCTAACATAGGACTTAATAGACTTGGCCTGGACTTGGCTGGGATGTTTTCTCAATGTTCAATTGCTCTTGTATATAATTCTCTTTCTTGTACACATATGTGTGTTCATGGATTTGTTTCTCTAGTCTACCCAGACCAACACAACAACATACTGGCATGTACCAGGGAATCAATAGAGAGTTCTGCAGGGCCGGCCCAAGTCATAATATTCTTAATAGGGATGAGTATAAAACATCATCAATACAACATGCTGAAAAAACAGTGTGTAAAAGGAGAGATCTGATAGACACTTGATTCCTTTGTTCAAAGTATGCAATGTGGGCACTTATTTGGGAAGATAGTTTCCAGGGAAGCCTCGATGACACAAGCTAGGAATCCGAAACCTGTGCTTGGAAGAAAGATTTCCATAAATGACCGGGTTTCTGAACAGGTTAAAAAGACAATGGCCACATGATAACTCTGTTCCATAATTCAAATGCTTAAATTCTCCTCCAGTCTTTCTGCCCAATATCTAACTGCTTTATCTTTTTGCATAATTTTGCATTCTAAAGGGTTCATTTGAAACAAGCTATGAAAATATAGATTAAGGAAAATCCCACATTTGGTTTGAAAGACAAAATGTAAGTGCATCTCATACAAAGGCTAAATTATTCGTAAATATATTATATTAAATAAACACATACTTTTAAAGATTTATATAAAATGTAAATGAGTTTTACCTAAATAACACATTGATTTACTCTAATATAAAAATGTACTACTATTCACTGCCATCAATTCATATAGAGAAGAACTTCCGCATCAGATTTCCTAGACATACACCTTTACAGAAGTAAAAGTCTCATCTCTCTCCCCAGGAATGGCTAGTGTTTCAACTGCTGGCCTTGCTGTGAGCAGCCTAACATATCAGAATAACAAAGATAACTTTATGAAAAGTCAACCCACCGAACATACGTGGATTGACAAGTTTGTGTTCTTTGATCGTTCCAAAAAAGTGTCTTCAATTTTATTTTCTAGTTTTAAAATATCTACATGTATATATGTATTTTCAATAATTCCTAAAATAATACCAAAGGATTCAGTCATTCTTTGATTATACCAAAGCTTCCTTTAATCTAGTTAATTCAAAGACACTGACCTCCTTTGCCCTATATGCCATGTAAGCATTTCTTTGATGTTTTGTATTCTAACTGCAGGTAACTTTAATCGCAAATGAAGAAGTCTATGGATTTAACCTGAAAACAAATCCTTTCTTCCTCTCGGACTCACACGTGCACACCAATGAGTCAGTTCTAAGTGACATCAACCCCATAGGACGGAAGAGGACCTCCCTGTGGGTTACCCAGACCATGCATGTTGATGACAATACGAAGTCTCCTCTTTCTCCTGATCTCTCTCTAAAGAGATGCTTATTTTCACCAGACACCTGCTCCTTTCCTCTCTGGGAAAAAGATTTATTTTATTGGGACTATCTAGAAAGATAGAAGGGAACCCCATAGGAATACATGTTTGTTTGTATGTTTCCCTGTCCAGACCAACGGACAACACAGGAATTACCATAATTTCCACCTTAAGGCAAATGTAATTCTAAAGCTTTAGTTTCGTCCTCCATCCATATGTTCCAAAATTTTGAATAGCAGCTTTAATAGGGCTTGGAAATTGTAAATTTGTTACTGTCTGAGAGAAGCATTGAAAACATACCATCACTTCCTGGTTTTAAAACACTTCGATTACTTCCCGGTTAGTTGTGTCAAAACTTACTATGATGGACCAGGAGCCCTGTTGGTGCAGTGGCTCAGGCAGTGGGCAGTAAACTACAGGGTGGGGCACTTCAAACCCACCAACAGATCTGCGGGAGAAAGATGAGACTGTCTGCTCCTTTAAAGGGTTGTAGACTCAGAAACCCTGAGCAGCCCCACAGAGTCCTAGAGGGTCATTGTGAGTCAGATGGCAATGGGTTTTTAATTTTAGGGTGGGCAAGATTGTATGGGACTTGGCAACTGCCTGACTGCAATGCCACCTCATTATAACATTAGCTTATCTATCGCAAGCACATTTACTGATTTTGTTCTTCAAACGTGCCAGGCACAGTCTTTCCCTGGAGTCTTCTCCCTTGCTGTTACCACTCACAGTTTGTGAGGATGGCCTGGTTCTCAGATGTGCTGTCCTTCAGACAAGGTGTCCCTGAGTGCTTCCTAGTTAAAGCATTAAATTGGCCCTGATTTCTGTTTCATGTTCTTTTTAATAAAACTAATTAGAATCTCAAATCAGTTCATTATTTTTCATCGTGTCTTCCCCAACATGAATAGGATCTCCTTGGAATCAGGGCTGATGACAGGAACTTATTTTTATTGTTCACAATTATTGACTCCTGAATTTCTCAAACCTGGATCTGCACCTGACCTACACAATGCCATCATAAATATTTGTTGGTGAGATGAGTATGTGTGTAAAGGAAAAATAAATAAACAATTCACTTTGGGTTGAAATCCAAAATCTGTGGCCTATGCAATTTTATTGTACCCACCAGTTGTATCCCAGTAAGATGGAGATGATATGCAGAAAATTAATTTATTTAAATGAGGTTGTGATAGCTAAAAGTTTTGATGCTGGGTTTGACATCTAAAGAGTGAACCACGGTTAATAATCACTGCATTTATGATATAATAAATATAATTATATAATTCCTGTCCTAAATCACAGTGAATTTCTGTCCTAAATCACAGTGACTGAGGTAGTCAGTTTATTGTGCCAACCTGGCCAATAAACATGTGGTTAATTGAAAGGCAGAGGGATAAATGACTCTGTGAGCCTTGCCTTAGTAGTTCTTGGGTCTCTTACTTTGTGATGGTTGGTCCAGGGTGTAGCTGCCTTTGCAGTTCCCTGCTTCAGCTTGCAAAGCTCACTTCCTGCAAGACATCCCCAAACAGAAGCAACATGGACCTACCCTGATGCATCCCTTGGTGCTGGAGCATCCATGTGGAGGGCCCTGCCAGTGCTGAAATTCTTACACATTCACTGACTCAGTTTTCCTCCTGCAGTTGGCATCATTGTGTCTGTTTTGTAAGATGGAGGAGGACTTTGTGGATTGGTGATGGACATATGGGTTAATGTTGGAGTTGTGGGCTAGGGCAGTACTAGTTTGGGATGTTTTCTTGATGCACAGTTAACCTTTATATAAAATTCTCTCTTATACATGAGTTTCGGTGGATTTGTTTCTCTAAAGTACCCAATCTAAGACAGTTACCCAAACCAGTGTTGCCCAAAGTGAATGATAGTTTCCCCTCGGAAGTACGGGAATGTTCCTGAGCTGGGTAAATGCAGTGACCCACACTTTATGGTGGATTATGGACCATGATGCAAAAGTTTTCAATTGAGGGGAGACTATAATACAGGCATTCTTAATTGCCAGGAGGGCTCTGAGTGATTTTTTTTTCTTTCTGTAAAAGGGTTGGTAGGAAACATATATTTGAAAGGCTATGAATTCTAAACAAAGGAAAAGAAATCCATCTAAACTATTTTTAAAGGTGATCTCTAAAAGGACAACTCCTGAGGCCATCAATAGTTTCAGTGGCATGAAGGACCTGCTCTCAGCCATGTTCTTTGGTTGATCTGCCGGGGAAGGAAGGGTTTAGAAGCTGAGAGGAGGGTCTGCTCAGCTCTCCTACCTTACCTTGTCATTCCTGGATGCAGTGGTTAAGCTACAACCTGTGTCCTGACCAAGCTGTGTCATAAGACACCTGTTTTACCTCACTGTGTTTGCTTCCGTGCCAGCCCCTACCTTCATAGATCACTTGTCTGTACAATTAGCCATGTTCCTTCTGATGGGTACACTGGGATTTATTTCATTTGGGACTGAGTTGGACGTGGAAATGTTCAGAAGATAGCCTGGAACTCACATTGCAAGAATGGAAAAGAATCCATGAAAATTTGTATCTTGGGACATCCTCAGCATGACCAACATTGTCTACCTTAGAGCAGAAATCGTTTCCCTTCTGTAGAATCACTTATTTCAGTAATCCAAGGAATATGAGAAAAATATGAAAGAACTGCATTAACTAAACATGTGAAATAAAGAATATAATTTTCCCAGACTTCTAAAAGAAAAATAATGAATTGTCACTACTATGACAGCATCATATTTGCTCAGTCATAGTTTTCTAGTATGTTACTCCTTACAATTATGCATTCTCATCATAAACTTAAAAATCAAACATTCTCTTAATGCTACAGATTAATTCAGACAGTGTAATGTGACCAAGTTATGTTTCCATGCTAAATTAAAACCATCACATCACAGGACTGAAAGGATTGGTTCCCTTAAACCTCAAGATTCATTTTATGCGTTTTGTCGACGAAAATCACTTCCAAACATTCTAAACAGAAGCACTAGAAATGATAATGTTTCTCCAGAAATATTTTGTAAAGTCGTGGTACCCAGTAGGTAAGCGTTCAACTCCCAATTGAAAGGTTAGCGCTTCACACTCACCAGGGACTCTGCAGGAATTGATGTTCCAGCACACAAAAAATAGAGAGGCTCTTTCTCCCTTCTAAAATAAATCAAATGTGTATAAGAACGGGTGAAAAGTAAGTAATTAATTTCAGGTAAATATGATTTTTGAAAAATATCAGCGTATATATATGACTGTGTAACTTCTAAACACAGATGGTTTATAGAAGTCAATGCATTTTACAGAGCTGTCACAGCTTATTGTTGACATAAGGACCTGAGGTGGTATAAAGGGTTAAGGCCTTGAGTACTAGCTGAATTGTTAGCCATTTGAATTCATGTAGAGGTGCCTTAGAAGAGAGGCAAGGTAATTTGTTTCTAAAAGGCCAAAGTTTTAATGTCCAACTTAATTGTATGTCTATATATATACACTTAAATATAACATTAATTATTTTCTTTTTTAAAAATTACAGGTTCTATGAATATCAGTTCTTCAAGCCCAAAGTTTCCTTGTTGTTAGAACTTCACAGTATGTTTTAAATATAAGAATTCAAGGAACAATCTGAGGCAAACCTTTCTATTACTTCCAAATGGATGAGCTGTAGTTTCAGCATAACTGGACACCTCTCAATATTTTCAAAGGTGTTAGGACACCTGCAACTTGTCTGCTTCAATACCTGCCACCAAGTTCCAGACTGGGATAATTAGCATGCAACCAATAGGTCTAATAGGTCCAATATCTGACTGCACTTTGATACTTGATTGACTTCATCTTGACTTTTAAAAATAAATGTGTCTGGTCCAGACACATAACAACACTGTAGGACAGAATAGAGCTGCCCAGTGGGTTTCTGAGGCTGTAGATCTTCCTCAGCAGGGCCAGTGGGTGTGAACTGCTAACATCACAATAAGCAGCCTGGTTCAAAACCAATTAGACCAATAGTGCTCCTTAATTGATCCTCAGGTGTATAGTAATCAATAGTTCCTATACTCATCCTTCACATCACAGAAGCAAGCAAAACACTAAGAGTGTTCCTATAAAACAGAAAGGGGAAAGAGCAATGAAGTCCCCAGGGGATACAAAAAATAGATTTGGGGGTCAGGATGTAACACTTCATCAGACTCACTGGAAAACACATCTCAGAATCACCAAACATACCTTGAACTATTTATAGGCTTTTGTTGTTGTTGTTATTGGTTTGTTGTTTTGTTTTCTCTGGTTGCTTTGTTTTGCTGTGTCTTGTTTTTGTGCATATCATCTCTGAATGTATATCTAGGTGGAATAAATAATCTGGAGAAGATAGCAATGGGATCAATGGCAAGGAGGGTGTAGGAGACTGGTAGATTTCGACTAAGGGCAATGTAACTGTGAGAAATCACTGAAACCCAAATGAAGGCTTCACAACTCATACAACTTTTATCACAATCCATATATTCATACATCATGTCAAGCACATTTGTACATTTGGTGCCATCATTTTCAAAACATTTTCTTTCTACCTAAACCCTTGGTATCAGCTCCTCAGTTTCCCCCTCCCTCTTCCATCCTCCTTCCCTCATGAACCCTTGATAATTTATAAATTATCATTATTATTTTCATGTGTTACACTGTCTGATGTCTCTCTTCACCCACTTTTCTGTTGTCCAACCCCCCAGGGAGGGGATTATAAATAGATCATTGTGATCAGTTCCCCTTTTCTTCCCCCACCTTTCCCTTACCCTTCTGGTATCGCTACTCTCATTATTGGTCCTGAGGGGTTTATCTGTGCTGGATTCCCTGTGTTTACAGATCTTATCTGCACCAGTGTACATCCTCTGGTCTAGCCAGATTTGTAAGGTAGAATTGGAATCATGATAGCTGGGGATGGGAGGGGGAAGGAAGCATTAAAGAACTAGAGGAAAGTTGTATGCTTCATTGGTGCTATATAACACCCTGTCTTGTCTCCTCCCTGCGACCCTTCTGTAAGGGGATGTCCACTTGCTTATAGATGGGCTTTGGGTCTCTACTGTACACTCCCCTCATTCACAATGATATGATTTTTGTTCTTTGATGCCTAATACCTGCTCCCATTGACACCTCATGATCACACAGGCTAGTGTGCTTCGTCCATGTGAACTTTGTTGCTTCTCAGGTAGATGACCACTTGTTTATCCTCAAGCCTTTAAGACCCCAGGCACTTTATCTTTTGGTAGCCAGGCACCATCAGCTTTCTTTACTACATTTGCTTATACATCTGTTTTGTCTTCAGCAATGGTGTCGGGAAGTTGAGCATCATGGAATGCCAAGTTAATAGAACAAAGAGTTCTTGCATTGAGGGAGTACTTCAGTAGAGGCCCAATGTCCATCCACTACCTTAATATTAAACATATAAATATATGTGCATAGATCTATTTCCCCATCATCATATATCAATATATTTGCATAGGTGCATGCCTGTATTTAGATTTTTATAAATGCCCTTTGCCTCTTAGCTCTTTCCTTTATTCCCTTTTACTTTCCTCTTGTCCCACTATCATATTCAGCTTCATTTGGGTTTCAGTAATTTCCCTCGTTTACATTGCTCTTGATCAAACCCTACCAGGCTTCCTACACTCTCCTTGCCATCAATTTTGGATCACTTGTTCCCTTGTCCCTGGGTGTGTTGACACCCACTTCCTTTCCCTGCCTCCTCCTTTGACATCTCCCCCTGGAACCATTGATCCAGGTGTTTTCTCCTCCAGATTGTTTATCCTGCCTATCTTATCTAGATAGATCTGCAGAGATAATAATATGCACAAAGAGCAAAACAGAGCAAAACAAAGCAACAAAAGAAAACAAAACAGCAAAACAACAAAAACCAACAAATAAAAAGAAAAACATAAATAGTTCAAGGTTTCTTTGTTGACCTTTAGGAGTTGATTTTGATGGAGTGCCACACCTTGGCCCCAAAGTCTATTTTTGGTGTTCCCTAGGAACTTCATTGTCTGCTCCCCTTGCTGTTCTGTTGTACGCCGTGTTTCGCCTCAGTGTGGTGGCGTCAGAATGGGCGCATTTTCCACACTGTGTCTCTAGTGTTGTCCTGCTTAGAGCTATGGGTCCGTGAGGGATGCTGTGTCTCACAGTGGGACCAGCCCTATGGTCCTTTTCTGTGCATTGGCTTCCCTGAGCAGGAATATCATTCTGAGAGCTGGATAGGCTCCACTCTTTCTCCGCCACCCCCTAGCCCCACCCTTCATTTGCTCCTGTGTACTCTGATCAGACATGTCCCTCTCCCTGAGCTGTAGTTTCAGTGCTGTCCGCTGAAGTGAATTCTTCTGCGGGGAGGGGGACTGTCCACGTAGTTGGGATTGGGGCTTGCCCCATCAGACCTCTCTATTGGTTTCCTGATTCATGCTGGTATGTTGCATTTACATCTTGGAGCACCAGGTTGAAGTCTGGTCCCTCTTTCACTGTGGAGATATAAATAATACTCTCTCTTTGGGTGGGTAAGTGCCCTGTGCCCTCTGCCAAGGTGTTTTTTTCCTTTCCCCTCCTTTTGAGTTGGCTATAATATGTATCACTGGATGTTTGCTCTTTTGGCAGTCCTTGGTACTTTCAATATTCTTCACCAACACCGTAATGCAAATGCTTCCATTCTTTTTCTTCAGACTTCTTTATTAAATGTCCAACATACTATGGGGTGTTTGAAATACCATGACTTGGGTCAGGCACACTTTGGTCCTCAAAATAACATCTTGCTTTTCAACACTTTAATGAGGTCTTGTGCAGCAGATTTACCCAATGTAAGGCATCATTTCATTTCTTGACTGCTACTCTCTTGAGCATTGATTGTGGATCCAAGAAACATGAAATCCTTGATAACTTCAATACTGTCTCCATTTGTCATCATGTTATCTATTGACCCAGTTGTGATGATTTTGGCTTTTCTTTTTTAATTGAGTCATAATCCAAACTTAAGGCTACAATTTTGATCTTCATCACAAAATGCTTAAAATCCTCCCCACTTTCAGCAAGCAAGGATATGTCATCTGCATGTCACAGGGCATTATTAAGTCTTCCTTCAATCCTGATGCCCCCAATATAATCCAATTTATTTTCTAATTGTTTGCTCAGCATAGATTGAATAATTATGGTAAGACAGTACAACTCTAATACAGAGTTTTCCTGATTTGAAACTATCAGCAAACCTAGATACCCCAATTAAGTGTTTAAAGCCACCTATGGCTTTAAACATATTATCCACAGAAACTCAACACAGTGACCAGAGAATGAATGAAAAAGATCTCAGTAACATGAAAGAAAATAGCAATCAACACAATTTTAGGAAAATAAAAAACAAGCAAGAGTCAAAACCATTTTCAGGAACACCAGCAATTTTTCAATTGCCCCTTGAACTCGAAGGATGATTCTGAAATGGATAGTGCTAGCTATTTTTGTTTGTAGGAGATGAGCCAAGAAGATAAATTTTTGTTACTACTATGATCCCATGGTTCTGAGCAGCCACGGAAAAGAAGAAAAGGCATTGGGTCACTTGACAAAGCAATCGTGGGGAAATGTATAGTTAAAAAAAAAGAAAATGAAAAATAAAACATTTTTTTCTCTTTGAAGTTTTATTCAGAGTTATTGGTTTACTGAATTAGGTTTTTGTGGGTGCTACAATAAATTGTCACAACCTTGATAACTCAAACTAAGGGTTTTGAAGGCCCAAATTCAGAAGTCACTGTCATTGAACACAAATCAAGGTACTGGCAGAGCCAGGCTCCATTTGGATGATCTATGAGAGGATGTGTTTCCCTGTTCGTCCAGGTTCTGGTGGCTGTGAGGAGTGCTCACACGTGTGCTATGCGATAACTTTCTGTTTGCTGTACTACTTGTCACCTGCCATGAGATGCCACTCTCACTGCAGGATTAGGTGACGTGCCTTGTGATTCACTGAGGAGAGTTTCCTCATCCTCTGAGGGGGGCGCGGGGAGCATGTTTAAAAGAACACTATTTATTGTTTGTATTCCGTTAGTGAGTTAGTGAGGCATAGTCAATGAATTTGGCCTTCCTAGCCATAATCCCTTTTGTAATATATTGTAAATGATATATGGTCAATTCTAGCCTCTATGCTTATGGTTATTTCCTTTTTAAAGATTGTCTTATTGAGTTCTATGTCACTTATCATACAATTACACCATTCGCTAGTTAGAAGATGTGTGCAATCATCACCACAATCAATCTCAGAGCATGGTCTTCTTGCACTCATTGTTGCTGCTCCCCAAGCCTCCATTCTACCCTGCTGTGGTGCCAGGCAATTACTCATCTAGTTACTCTCTCTATAGCTCTGCCGATCTTGAAATGAATATTCAGAAAAGTATACAAAATACAGACAGGATGTAAATAAGCAAAACAACCCAACAACAATGACTAGACAAAGCATAGAGAAACCACAATAAAAATAAACAATTTTGAAACGGGCCACAGAAGAGATCAAACACGAAGGTATTATATTTTCAACGTCGCTACATCTGCCGTGATCCACTTTACATTGCCTTCTGTCTGACAGCAAGGCTTGTCACATGTTGCATCTGTGGAGCGTCAGAGAGTGTCACTGGAGGCTGAGTCCATGTGGGAAACTGCACATGGATTTTGGGCTTCCACTGCCATCCAGAGCCTTCTGCAAGCTGCAGATTCATAATTTAAGCACTGATACCATGCCCTTCTTCCACTTTGAATTTTTTTTAAATCTTTGAATTACACTAGGAGGTGGGCTGCTTCCATGTGGACTTAGCTGATGCCTCACTTAGGTGGATGCTTGTTTGAAGGGAAGCCCTTAAGACATGTTTTTCTGATGGCCAACACCCATCTAGTTTCTGGACCACATTGTGCTACAGTACCAGTTATCTCTTCATGGGGCATGCATCAGTTGGGCCATGTCATAAGTACTAATTCTTCATGGTCTATGGTTTACATATGTCTCTGGTTCACTTTGGAGATATTATTATCATGTTATCACAGAGGAAATAACAAATCATCCCCTGAGTATAAAGTAATTCTATTGGTGGGCTGGATTAAAGTAGGATTTATTCTATGTCTCCACCTTACCAGAAAATATGAACCAAGTCACCAACCTTTGCTTCCTTGGGGGAATAAAAACAAATAGCATATCTCTTTATAAGAGATTTAGCTCAGATGTAAGGGAGGAGAATTCCTAGGGTGATCAAGGAAGAAGAGCTACCAGGAGAACACATTCAAAATCCCTGTCTGAAGTGATGGAGGTCATTCATGATGACATCAGTGGCCATGGCAAGGACACCATGAGGAAACTAACTTCTCCTCGGCCACCAGCCAACAATGACATGGACAGGGGGACAACTAGGACCTTAAAGTCAATGGCGAGGAGGCCATAGGGACCGTGGTAGTGATGGAGCAACAAAAATCTAGTTGAGAGGAATCACTGAAAGGCAAATGAAGGCAAGCTTGATGGTGGGGCAGGAGGAAGGTAAAAGGAAACAGATGAAAGATCTAGGAATAAAAACCATCGATAGAGGTAGAAACATAGTTGTGTACATATGTAATTATATTAATTCATAAAAATGGAGATATTAACCTATGCATTTATATGACAATATATCAAGGAAGTGGATGGACTTTGGACCTCTACTCAAGCCCTCCCTCAACAAAAGAACATCTTGTTCTAACAACTTGGCATTCTTTGATTGCTCACCCTCCTTTCACAATAGCTGAAGAGAAAATGGTGCATAAGCAAGTGTGGCAAAGAAAAGTGATAGTGCCCAGCTATTAAAAAAAATATGTCATCTGGGGTCTTAAAATTTGAAGTTAAACAAGCAGTCATTTAGCAGAGAAGCAGCAAGAAAGAAGCCTATGTGATCATGAAGTGTCAACAGGACCAGGACACAGGCACCAGATGATCCAAAAACAAATAATCATATTGTTGAGAATGAGGGAGGTCAGCGTAGAGGCCCCAGACCCTTCTGTAGACCGTTGGGCATCCTCTCACAGAAGGGTGACAAGGAAAGGATGAGTCAACCAGGATGCAGGACAGCACCAACAAAACACACAATATTCCTCTGGTTCCTTGAGGCTTCTCCACCACCAATATCGTGACCCCAGCTCCACAAATCTGGCTAGACCAGAGCATGTACATTGGTGCAGACCCGAGCTCTCGACACTTGGAATCCAGGACAGATAAACCCTTCTGGAACAGATATGGGAGTAGTGATACCTAAAGTGGGTCAGGGGAAGGTGGGGGGAGAAGAGGACAGAAAGGGTGAACCGATTTCAATGATGGACATATACCCCTCCCCCCAAAAAAGGAGAAGAACAACAGAAACATGGCTGAAGGGAGACGGGAGTTGGTGTAAGATAAGAAAATAATTTATAATTTATCAAGGGTTCACAAGGGGTGGGATGAGGATAGGGAGGGGAAAAAAGAGGAGTTAATACCAAGGACACACACAGAAAACATGTTTAGAAAATGATGATGGCAACCTATGTACAAATGTGCTTGATATAATTGATGTATTGATTGAGCTGTTAGAGCCCCCAATAAATTATTTTTTTAATAATGGAAGGTAGAATCATGACTAATCTCTCTTGTGGCAATTGCCTTGGGTTTGTGTGGAGTTGAATCTCCTCCTTTGTGAAGCAAAGGAAACCAGATATGATTTCTGAACAATGTACCCCATTTTAGTTCTCAATATGTTGTCTAGAAGAAGAATAGAAACACTTCTTCTGTAAAGGGCTACACAGTATATGCTTTCTTTTTGTGAGCAACACTGTGTCTGTCTCAAATGTTCAGTTACAAGAAAGATGTACACAAATGGACACTCCTGTGTTTACATAAAATTCTTTTTACAAAAAGAAGTGGTGGGTTGGAGCTCTCCGATAATTGATAGTTTGCTGACTACCTATTGAAAGGAAAGTGTTTCTCAAGGAAATCTGCAGTGATTAGCCTCGCTGCCGGAAGAGAGCGCTTTATCTTGGGCAGGGAACTAGTGGTGTTTCAAGATGACAAAGTAGGCCCATGTATTTATAAGATTTTAGGCTTTGGGGTGCATGCTTTTGCCAGTCAGCTCACAAGCCACGGATTTGGTTGGGCACACTAAGGAATACTGAAGAGCTTTTGCAATGAGGTTAGGGTATTAAAGGAAGTGTCGATGAAGAAGTTGTTAAATAACATCTTCGTTGTGTTGGAAGCAGCTTAATCTTCTAAAAGCAAATATTGTCTGAATAAAAAAGTCAATTTTGCTTAATTTCTGCATTGTTCAACATAGAAAACATCCACTGGCATAGTGTCAATTCTGACTTGTGTGACCGGATGTAAGGTCTCCCAAGGCGATAACTCTTTCTGGGTGACAGTGTCGCTGCTGCATTTGAACTGTCAACTTGGAGGCTTACAGTTCAGTGTTTTCTCTGCAGCATCACCAGAGTTCCTGAACACCGGGGAGCAGAAAAATGCTACCTTTGAGTTCTCACTGTAGAGAGCTAAAGGTAAGTTTCAAAGAAAGGGTTAAGCCTTTACAAATTTCTATGTAAATCTCCTTTTTATTTTAAGAATTAAACTCGTTGGTCATCACAATTGTGTTTCCACTTGCCTCCGACTTGCCAAATTAAGTAATGCATTTATTTCGAGTTTGCAGGAACAGCAGCTCTGCTGCTACAGCTGCTATTTTGATGCCAAGCAAGTCAATGGTCTTATTCTGCTGGGAATGGAACGGGGCTAAGGGGTTCCATGGTTTCGGTATCAGCTTAAATTCATCATATTTATAAACTTTCTACACCTACTTCTACAGGGTGTATGATCTCAACATCTTTTTTTCTTCATTGATAATATAGATACACATTCATCAGTCTCATTGGATTATAGTCACATAGTTAATGTAAAACATATATTTTCCCAGAGTGAGAAGTTCATAAATGAGAGCAATTAATATTATTATTGTGATCATTGTTCTCTCTTGGAAGTTGACAATGAAAATATAAGGACAAGAAACATTTGAGAGGATTTCAAAGTAGTCCTTGCAGAAGTCCCTTGCCTTTCAATTACACATTTCCAAAAACTTTTTCAATGGCCTTCATCTGTGGAAGGGGTCACATTTATAGTATAGTATGCTATTCTGATAATCAAGTGAGCCATAATTCAAATTCCTTCCTCTAGGATACAACTATGTTAACTTTATTCAACCCATGATTTGTCACTTTTTATATAATTGTGCATAATATATGTACTCCTTTTAGATCTTTGTATCTATATGTTATATACTTTCACTTTATAATTAACATTAAAAAATTCACTTAGTCAATAAGCATGCTTAAAACTTGCCAGAGTCCAATGATTCCTTCTGCCTCCAATATATTAAACTCATGATTATAAGCCTTGATCCACTTGTAATACTATTAGTGAAGTTCAAAAATCTATCCTGCAGCAAATTCCTTCCTGATGTGAAGTTGAAGTTGATTGAAGTCCATGGGCAGGAGTACATGATGGCAGCCTTTGGTCTCAGATAAAATTCCTTCAATTTCCTCTCTACCGGAAGAGGTTTATTCCCAGCTTTCATCTTAAGGCCAAAGTGCTAAATACTGATAAAGCCAGGCTTCTTACAGTCTCAGTGATTAATGTTTGGACAACTCACTTGGATCTGAGGCTCAGAGTTTGAATTTTCTGCAGGGTCAGCTAATCTGCCAAAAGCAATTAACAGTTTCTTTTGCACAGAGAGAACAAGTCAGTGAATTACCTCAGGTCATTACCATTTATTTGTTGTCGTATGATTTGAGTATTTTTAGTACTACAGTGCCTCTTCTTCACGGTTTCTTCTGAAGCAGGCTCAAAAGAGAAAAGAGCAGAGCTAAATATCATCGAAGAAAGTAGAAGGAATTAATGAGTTAGCAACAACTCCTGACAGGTAAATACAGGCTTTTAAAAATGTTTCTTATCTTCTATTATTTCCATTTAATTTCCTTCAGGGCAAACAAGAAGGCATATATACCTTCTCTTACTGATATGAGGTTTCCCTTGCATTTAACAGAAACTTGCAGAAATCATCTAGGTAACCTGTGTTTTCTACAGATAGACACACAACTGTCTAAGACTTGATTGCTGAAAATAGCCAGAGATAGAAAGTCATTAATTAATTCACCTTTAAGTTAAGTGAGTAGATTTACTGATTTTTAAATAATACATAGAGAAAATGGAAAGTGTATGTATAAATATCTGGTTAATATGTTGGTTGAGTAATACTAAAATAAGTTTCTTATCATTTTTCACTTTTACCTTCCACCTGTATCTTGACTTTGCTATGAGCTAATTGAAAAGCAATTGTCAAGGTTCAGGAGATGCAGATAATTTACTACCTGATAGTAAGGAGAGCCAGAAAAGTTATGTTAAATTTTTCTCTCTCTCTTTAGTGTGTATGAGTGATGTGAGTATCTTCTAGTCCCTCTCATTTATAATTCTGCACATAAAAATTATATCCCCAGGAATATTTATAAGAGAAAGGTGAAAGCAATCAAATGGTGGGATGCGATGGTGGGGGGGTGGGGGGGGGAGAGGAATACATCTTTCTGTTTTTATTTTCTTATGCTTTTCTCAACATTGTAAAATCATACTTTGTAGCCTCTATCCATGCATTACAAGTGAAGTGGGACATCTGACCACAAAGAAACAATGGTGCAATAGCAATCTTACTGCCAATGGGCAGCAAGCATGGCTTAGTGGATGTCATTTAACCTTTGTGTGAACAGTAATTTTACATTTTTGAAAATGGACTTGCTTGCTTAATATTCAAATAAAAATTAGTTTATGAAATGAAAGGGAACAGAACCCACACACTAGTTGACATGCTAACATGGTCAGTCTGGGTTTTGTGTGTGCTTTCCCCCACAGTTAAAGACCTTTATTGGAAAAGGAACGTCGATTTGAGAAGTGGCCCCCCAATGTCCTCATGGCCTGAGGCATCTTGGGCCTCCTCCACAGAGTCCAGGAAAGAAGGGGCCTTTCACCTGGGTTTTCAGCAGGTTCAGGTGTGGAGGTCAAGTCGATTGTAGAACTGACCACTGGAGGTGTAGGTGTGTGTGTGTGGGGGGGGCAGCTTCCTGCAGTAAACACCATCTGCCAAGTTGCCCAAGTAGGCTCGTTCACCCAGATCTGCATCTGGGCACTGGTAACGGGCCCATAGAGCTCAGCAGCCCCCGTACTCTCCCATTTTACTCCCACATCACATCCACTAGGCCATCCCCTGACGACTCTGCTTCTCCGAGGGCAGGGTGGGCTTCTCCAGCTCTCCCTCGGCCAATTCCTCAGCAAACCTGTTCAGAGAAGGTGGGAGGGCGGGGTCATGGGATCCCTGGGTCCGGCACCCCAACACCTTCAGCTGTATGACCAACCATTCTGGAGTCTCCTGGTACACCCCGAGTTTGCCCCAGGTCACCATCTGGTCAGCCAGCCCAAGAGCCTGTCTAGGCGCTAAAGGGAGCTGGGCCACCCTGGCGCCTTGCTGTCCCCTTGGCTTCCACCTCAGGCCCCCAAATACCTCAGTGCCCCAGCAAAGGTCTCTCTGGGCAAGAGCAGCTCCAGAAGGCCCTCCTCATCCAAGTCGGAGGCCTGACGCTGATCAGGTGGTCGTTTTCTGAGCTTCACCCAGTCAATGTTGTCCAGCCGGCTGCCTGGAATCTCAGCTTCCCTGCTGAAGAAGGAGTTGCCATCAACATCAAAGGGGCCTTGCTCCATCTCTTCCTGCAGGTTGAAGGGTGTGATCCGCATGCCCCCCTCACTGGGGAGTGTAGCTCCTTCCTGACCCTCCACATCTTCTGAAGCCAGGATGTCTTACTTGCTGGACCCCTCCTCCTCTTCCTCTTCCACGTCACGGTCCAAAGAGTGTTTCCCTTTGAAGCGGCTGCCAGGACCTTTTGCTCTGGCTACGTGGTCCACCAGCTTCTTCTTGGGGTCACTGACTTCCTCTCTTCACCCTCATCTCCCACGCCCTGGAAGCGCACTTTCAATTTGGGCATGGCAGGGCAGTGGCCGCTTCCCCAAGCTGACTGGGAGACTCGCCTGGTACATCTGAGAACGGCAGGCACCTGGAGCATCACCTCGGGATACGCCCCACCTGGGTGGGGCACAGGCCCTCCCACGCGACCACTCCCATTCCCACCCCCCCACCCCCGCAGTCCCAAACATGGTGGGGCTCAGGGGGCTGACACCTAGCCCCTTAGTGTCCCCTGCCCCCATGGGGCCCAGGCCACCCAGTTCCTCACTGAACCCTAAATCCCAGCGCCAAGGGGCACCCCTCAACTGTTCAACTGTTGGAGGTCACGCCCAAGAGCGCTCACCTGGGGCTACGGTCAGTCGTTTTTAACACAGGTGAAAAGACCTCGTATTTTTCTCTTAATATGTTTGGTCCTGTTTTCTGCAAGACTTAATGAAGGCCAATATTTAGTTCATATCAATTTATTTTTGGTTCAGACCTCAATTGTATAAGAATAAACTATGACTGTATTCCATATCTGGAATGTGTATGTTGTCAGGGCACGGCTTTTACTATTTTCTACTTCTAAATGGAAGTCTTGCAACTCACTCTTTATTCAGAAAAAGGTCAACTCGGAAGATTCCAATTAAACTCAACTCTTCATGCATCCTTAGACTGAAATGAAAGATGAAAAATCTTTTAAATGGGAGCTTTATGATAATTATATCACAATATTACTAGATACTTGAATTTTCTGAATGAAGTTGGAAGTGCTATCACTAATACATGCAGTTAAAATACACTTGGCTCTAAAAATCTTAACTACAAATAACCCTCTTTTGTAGTTTTCCGTATTCACAGGATCACTCTCAGTGGGTTAGAAGTAAATCCTTATATTTCATCACTAGAACTGAAAAATGTATATATAAGGGAAAGAGTAATTTTATTATAGCTACTGGGTGAATCAGAAAAACACCAGTGCAGCATTGTATTGAAACAGGTATGACCTACAGCATACACATGCTGAGTTCAAGCCATTCTCATGCGTTCTGACAGAAATCGATTTAAGACTTGCAAAGGCAAAGTCTCAACATTGAGTATTCTATCGCGGCAAGAGCAGAGCAGCTTCCCTTTCTTCAGCTTCTTGTCAAAGTTCAGACAATGTGTAACTCGACAGGTGTGCTTTCCTAGTGCTATCGTTTATTATTGTTACTTTCTTAACTTATGTGAGTCTTTCGGGAAGCTGTAAACAATAGGATGGGGACAGAGCTGTTGTCAGACCTCCTGGCCACAGGGCCACTTGCAATTCTGCTCACACAGGTCAACATTAAAGTCAATATTTCCGTTTTGTATGTAGAAAATGATCAGAGCCACAAGGCAATCAAGTGGGATAGAGGCAACTTTCTCTCAGGTCGTTAACTTTGAAAAGAAATTTTAGTTTGCACTTAACTCTGGATATTTTCAAAATTCTTAAAGAATTTCACTGTCTTATCTAATTCTCTTGGCTTGCTTACAGGCATGAATATATGCATGCGTCTATCTGAAAAATCCCTGGACTTATTGTTTTCTGATTATTTATCTACTCCCTGACTCCTGACACTAAAGTCTAGCAAAAAAAACTCATGGAACTTTCCTCCATTCTTTTCTTTTTTTTTTTTCCATTCTTTTCTTTAGATTAAAAAAGTCAGAGGAACACATGTACTAGATTCTCATAAGTAATATGCTATTTAACATCTCAGTTGATAATAATAAATTAAATATTGGTAATTAAGATTTATCTTATATTGATACAAGAACACATAGCTATTTAAAAAGCTCATCCCACATAACAAAGCAGAGGCCCTCTCTTTAACATCAGCCAACTGGGATTGATTCTATTCACATCTCTCTCCCCACCAAAACCAACAAAACAAAACTCTGCTGAAATGCCAGCCTGCACATAACTCGGCATCTTTCACTTAGGTATTAATGTTCATGGAATTGAAGGACTGCTGTGTATCTACTCTAAAGTACGCTAATTAAGCCAGGGAAATACAAATTTATGAAATGTAGTCTACCTGAGGAACTCTAGCATGATTTCAAATGTGTCATATAAAATAAAGTTGTACTTCCCCATCCATCCATCCTGTGCCTTATACAAAAGTTATGCTCTTTGAGCTCTTCTATATCATGACTCTTGATATCAGTATTGACCCAAGGACAAAACTTAGAAGAGTTGGGAAAGAAGAACCAATGGTGTCAGAAACAATGGAGGAGATGGGATGGGTGGGTTACATTGAGGGTATTGCAGTAATTGAGATGAAACAAAATGGTATGGATTATTGAATGCAAAACTGGTGGTATGCTCTGTAAACCTTCTCTCAATCCACAATAAAAAAATGAAGGGAAAAAAGTGATGAAGGGTCCCCGAACAATGAATGTGATTCTTAGGAAATCCTGTGGGGACCTGCTCTGGTGCCTCTTCACTTCAAGAGATCTCCCTGCACCCCACTAGGGCTCCGCTTTCCTGGCGCTCATGAGATTCCTCTGTTTCTGCTCCTGAGATGGCGCAGTCACACGCTGTCTAATGGCAAAACTGACCGGTCTCCAGTTAAAGTCCTCTACACTTCTTTGCTGGGAGTAAGTGAGCGTTACAGACACTATGGACAGAAGAAACATACAAAGCAATTTCACTTCACTGCCGATTCCTTCCAAACAGCAACTTTTTGAGAAGGTTTGGAATCAAAATAGGCTAGGAAAGACATTAGTAATTACCAAATTCTTTACAAAGAATATGTCTTTGCCTGGGAGTGTTACCCTCCATCAGGCTCAGAGGTACTTGATCATCGCCATAAAAATCTATTCTTCTAGTCCAAAAGAGTCCCATTCTCAACTCACATATATTATTTTCCGGGGCCTCCTTTCCATTGCTAGTTTAATGCTATTTTAATCTAATAAGAAATGTCGATACTATTTCAGACATCCTCTGTTACAAAGGTCATGCTAAAATGGAAATTTGATCTCAAATTAAACTATTTATTTAAACTCCCCTTCTTTTAACTTTTTAGAAACAGTAAAGGTCACTGTTCTTGTTTAGTTGATGGATTTTAATTTTATTTTAATTACCATCTGGGGCTTTTATCCTGGCCAAAAGATCACTTGGTTTACACAAAATTCTATCTGTTACTATTTTAATGAATTTCTGGAGAATTTATATTACCTACTGGCCTGTTACGTTTTGAAGTTCTAATTTCATGTTTATCTGTGTCATTTATTCATTTGGGATTTCCTAAGAAGTTGACAAAACTGTTTATATTATACTATGTGCCAAATCAAATTATTTCTATGGTTGATTCTATTCTACTCAGTTTCTTTCCTACCTGCCTGTATTCTTTCACACTATTTTTGGTGGAAATTTATGTCTAGTATATTTCATGGATAAAATACATTTCTCCCTCTCAATGACTCACACTGGGGCCTTGAAAAAGAAATATTCTGTATCTTGAGAAGTA
This sequence comes from Tenrec ecaudatus, assembly GCF_050624435.1. Lineage (NCBI taxonomy): Eukaryota > Metazoa > Chordata > Mammalia > Afrosoricida > Tenrecidae > Tenrec > Tenrec ecaudatus. The sequence continues at coordinate 69,224,470 of NC_134545.1, forward strand.
AACCAGAGTGCACAAGGACAATGTTCTACAACCCACTTGGTTGAGTCGTAATTAGGGTCTTAAAGACTTCTGAGTAGCCATCTAAGGTGAAGATATTGGGCTATTCCATGTCAGCAAAAATGAGAGTGGCGAAACTCAAGAGGTGCATGGAAACAATTATTCCATGAATGAATGGTCATGAAAATGCACGTCACTAACAAAGAACAAGGTTACGCTAAAGGCAGCTGCTCTAACAGGGATCATATTCGAGGAGAGGAAAATGTGGAGCAAAACTGAAAACCATAAAGGTACCCATATTCAGTAAGGGTAAGGACTGGTGGACCCCCAGACTAAAGCCCTTAGTCATTCTTCAGGTATTCAACTGAGTTCAGCCCTATTTTCAATTTTCAGCAAAAATAGAAAATATAATGCACACCCAATTAAAATTTGATTCTAATTTATTTGTAAGTACTAGGCAGATTTAGCTAGGACGCCCCTTTCTTTTCATCTTTCCCTTCCTCTTTCCTCCTTCCATATTCTTCTTTCCTTCTTATCCTCTCCCTCCCTCCAGTTTTCACTCTCCTCTTCCTTCTCATTGCTGTTGCTTTACCTGCCTTTATGCCTCCTTCCTCCTTTTGCTCAGAGGCAGCATGGTACACAAGATGGGAGTAGGGTTTTGGGGAAAGAAAGAGAAAGAGATATACACACACCCACTCTCACACCCACCCACGCACACGGGGGTTACTCTCCTACCCCCAAACAGGAATTTTTTTCTCAAAGCTACATATTTAATAATTTTACAACATAACCTTATCACTTTCAAAGTATTTTCCATTATACTTGTTACATTTGTGAAATCTGTGATTCCATTCTTGGAAACATTTTTCAAACATCTGCTTGGATGACTGACAGCACCTCCTTCCTTTGCTTCCTCCTTCCTTTGCTCTTCTACATCCTCAAATTGCTGTCCTTTCATGTCCCTCTTCATTCACAGAAACTAAAAGAAGTTGCACACAGCAAAGGCAGGTGAGTAAGCGGTGTGAAGCAAGAGAGGCATGCTGCTCTTTGCTAAAAACTGTTGCACGGTGATGTCTGTGTGAACAGATGCATTGTTGTGGTGGCAAAATCAGTGCCCTGTCTGCTATATGCCAGGCCTTTTATGCTGCATGCTGTTATGCTATATTCTCAGAACCTGTAAATAAAAGCTTGAATTTATTTAGAGGAATGACCTAGTGGAATGAACTTCAGATGCACGACAAGTCAGTATTTTTGTCCATTGGAGAAGTTGATGGATGTCCAGAATGAGGTTTGTTATTAATCAACATCTCGCCTCTTTTGAAACAGGAAAGCCACTCTTAGACTTGAGTTTTTCCCACAGCCCTGTCCTTGTGAGCTGTGTTCAACATCACAACACTTTCTGTGGTATCTTTCCTGAGCAGGAAACAAAATTTCACAGCTGCACACTGTTCTTTTAAATCAGCCATCACACACACACACACACACACACACACACACACACACACACAAACCAAGGTTCAAACTAAACTGCTTTTATGAAAAAAATTTCACTGGGAGCAGAGAAAACTTCCCCAGGTGATACCACTGGGTGCACTAACTCAGAGTGAGTTGCTTGATGCTGCCTAGTAGGTAAAATGTGTAGTATGAAAGCTCTGTATAGACAGAGGAGCGTTTTTCTGTTTTGAGGGGAGATAGATAGATAGATAGATAGATAGATAGATAGATAGATATTCCAGAATGTATTTATTCCATTCAAGCTTCAATTTTTATATGCACTGAATGATGTCAATATAAAGCCAAAATTGAGGAGTTATTGGTAGGATGAGTTTATTTAATGGCATCTTGAGGCTTAGCTTATATAAAATATTCAATATATGTCAGTCACTATTGATTAAACATTGTTCTCCCTGAATTTTTTATATTCGTATCCTCCTATGTTGCTTCCTGACTCAAATACAACATACAAAAGCATGTGTTCTGTTCTGTGGTGACGTATGGAAAAGCCTGTATCTCTGCTGAAGTAGCTCATACAGGGAGATAAGACAGCAAAGGGAAAGGACGGCCAAAGGAAAGTGAAAGTGCCGGCTGCTATAAAATAGTTATTGGCAAGAATCAGTTGAGATAAATTCTGTAGAGACCACTAATGAAATCAGGAAGAACCATCACTGTGTCTTCACTTTCTGCCCTCCTCCTAGGTACCAATAATAATTCATATGCACCCAGTGCTTGACAAATACCATACCCTTGCTGGATTTCTTTGTGAGCACACTGGTCCTATTACTTGGTTATAATTACTGCACCCTCATCTTCTTCCAAATAAAATATTTAATTTACTTGATCTTTGGGGGGATTTGGATTCTGATTAAATATTGTTGACTAAATCTGAATCTGATTGGAATAGTGTCACAGCTGTTCTTTAGATGGTTTCCTGGAATAGTCCATAGCAAGGGGAAGTCTATGAAGACATAAGTCTTAATAAGACCCAATCATTTATTAAAAATCTACTTACTGAATGACCTTCTATTTTATCAAGATCCATCAATTTCTAATATCAATCTTTGTATTGTGTGGAAGCTCTTTCTTTGTGACTTGCAGTATCATTGCTTTAATATGCAGGTACACAGTGCATCTTTTCTATAAAGTGACAGTGTTTATTGTCATCTGCTAAGTACTCTCGTCATACTGGTTATAAATGGTCCAAAATGTGCCATCACCCCCTAAGAACCTCAACAATGGTAATTGTTCTTCAATCTAGTGCCAGACCATGCAAGTAGCCATGGCGGAGACAGATTTCAAACCCAGGCAGTAGGTCTCCAGTGCGCTCATGCTTATCTCCCATGGAGACTGACTTGCCCTCCATAGTTATCGCCATCATGGTGAAGTAGGCAGACTCAGAGGGATGGTATTTTTTCTTCCTTTTTGGTCTTTTTCACTAACTTGGAAAATTGTAAAATTTAGGATGAAATACTTAACTTTAATATATGTATCATTTTTTTACAGGATCTGAAATGTATTATGCCTTGATTCTATCGCTTTGAATGAACCGACAGAACTACCTATTGTGGCTCTCTTTTTCAGTACCAACTTGATAACAGGATTAACTCCAAGATGAGCACGAGAAAGATGTTGTTCCCTAATGCAACCATTCGGCCTGAGAGCCACCCTTGAGAAGCACGGCCACTTTATAATTGACTCAAAAGAGCAAATACCACTGCGAACATGAGTATGTGTTAAACTACTTCACTGTTTACATCGCAAGACTGATTCGTATAACTAGAAAAAAATATTTTTGGTGAGGTGTGTGTGCTTATGCATGTGCATTTAAGCATGTGTGGGGGGGAAGGAGGATAGTGTGCACCGTTTATGGCAGCAAATAAATTTCAGAATATATGTGGAAAGAACTTGAATTGCCGTGGGCTTCTTGGAAATTCATATCAGACAGTGCATTTTCTGAAGAAAATAATTAACAAAGCTTCCAATGAATAAGATGAAGATAATCTAAACTCTAAAAACCCAGAGTCTTTCTCTGGAGATGCTTCCCTAGTGCATTGAAGATAAAGCTTGACTTCCACATGACTGTTGAGAGCAAGGGTTTGTACTGGAATAAACCAACAGTTAATGCAGCTCATACCATCTATTTGAAAACGGTGGAGGAGCCGATTAAAGGTTATCAACTTAGCATTAAAGGAAAGACCTCAGAAGGGCTGTCACAGAAGTGCATTAGTGCTCTCTCTGCTTTGTCATGGTTTGGTTCACTCTTTCCTTTTTTCCCCCTTTAAGGTGTAATAGTTGGAATTAAGATATGGCCTAAGCCTCAGAAACATAACTAAGAGAGGTAGATTGAAGAAAAGAACACATCTCCTTTTCTTTCATCTGGCTCTCTCTGTTCAGGACCAGATAAAGAAGATTCCGGATGGGTCAGCTAGACAGCTTCTGATCTAGTCATAAAAGAGAATTTTTAAAAATTCACAATAGTTTAATTTCACATAAAAGAATCAGGTTGCACTTCGAACAAACTTCACTGATCTCATACATAGAAAATAATATGCTCAAAGGGGCTTAGTATTCCTGAATTTGAATCTAGGGAGAAGAGCTCACTTTAATGTTAATGATTTTCAACTTTTCTATCTAGTGGGTTCTGAGATGAGCTTGCTCCAGGATAATAGATAATCCAACCCTGTAATGCCCTTGGCAGTGTATGTGTGTTGGTTGCAAAATTATATCTGAGGTGAGGATGGGCAAAGCAAACATAGGAAATTTTAATGCCAACACACACCTAGACAATATGAATGCTTGACAGAAGTTTTACACCCACAGTGTTTAGTGTGAGATTGACTCAAACATTCTTGAATATTTATGGCTTAGATGTGTTATTTCTCTTTCCAGTCTTGTGTATCATTGTGGATATTCAAATTTACCTAGGGACTATCTCTAGATTATCATTTAAATTACCCACTGAATCACACTTTGGAAAGAAATGACTAACATTATTTTGAACCATTTAGCATAATTCTTAATATCAATTTCAATTTACTTGAAAGAGGGAGATTAAAAATGCATATTAAAAAATCTATAGAGAGAAGCCATCCTATTTTTAAAAGTACCTAAAATCTGACTTTCACATGGCCTTGATATAATTGACATTTCCAGTAGAAACATTTTTTTTTAATTTGAAGGAATGATTCACTGCCGTGCTCCAACAATCATCATGTTTTATGTACTAGAAGAATGGTACAGTAGTATAAGATGCAAGAGCTGTAATGTAGCTAGTGAGTGAAATATATAAACACTCAAACCTTTAAATAGCCATGTAGGCCCAAAAGTAGGCCATGCACAGTGAATTACAAGTAAATTCAATACCTCATCAGATTGAATGTAGATTAATCTTTTCCTTTTATATGAGATGATTAAGAAATGCCTATCAAAACGTGTGAGATTGGACGTGGTCCTTAAATAATGAAAAAAGGGTCTAATAAGCAGAGATGTGAGAAGGTGGGTGACCCCAGATTGATAGTTCAGTTTGACAATTAATGTTATTTAATTCAAGATAAATGATACTGTAACAGGAAATGAAGAAATTCCAATGACTGTCCAAAAAGCATGATTTGCCACTTACCTCAAGTCTGGTGCATATCAGTCTAGCATGGAGTTATCGTCTTTCTGGTACAATTCAAAAGGAATCTGTGGTATATCAGGAGTGCAGTTGGCTAGCTGATGATCATTCATTCCTTCTGTCAGCAGAATGATGGGAAACTATAAGAAATATGGAAAATGGATGTGGACATCAGGTGGTAGAGTGCTTGGATATAAGGTTGACTGTTCATTTTATTTGGTAGGTTGCTGATAGACATGGAAGACACATACCAAGACACAGCCAGATATTTTTGAGGAATTATGTTTGAACTGTGTGTTCATGATGAAATAACTGTACAGACATACATGTCTGCGCTCCTCTTAATTGCTAGCACTTCTTTAAACTCGATAGAGACTTGCGCTGAAAAACAGGATCGAATAGCTTGCTTGATTCTGTCTTTCCCAGGAACCTGCTTTCAAAGAAAATTCTTAGACTGGTGAGATGTAATTAGAACCTGTTTTAAGTTCCTCAGGTGGGAAATAACCTCAGATCTTGGCTTTGCATGTGAAAGAATTCATTTTGCAGCCTGGTTTGTGATCCACCAAGTGGGTTTTTATAAAGGACGGAAAAAAATTCAGGGTTTACTGTCACGGAATATGGGCAACCTCATGGGACTGCACACCCACACATGGCAGCCTGAGGCCAGAGAGAGAGTGCAGCAGGGCTGAACAGAAAAGCAGAGGAGCAGTAGAAGGAAGAGAGGGGTCTCTAGGTTCCCACCTTTAGTGCCTTCCGCTGGGAGGCGTGGTGGATGGTACTGCTTGCCCGTGATTGGCTGAATTAAGCCCACCTGGCCTAGTGTGGGGCAATCCTGGTGTACCGCCCACCTAGGTGTACCGCTCACCTGGCTCAGGCTGGAATTGTCGCATGCCCCTGAGCCTTTATGGGCTTCCGGGTCCTGTAGGTGACCTTGGCATGTAGAGGAACAACCCGTTCCTGTCTCTGCCAAACAAGCCCACCGCCGCACTTCCCACAAAGCTCAAGAAAATAGCAAGGTAAACTAACATATTTAAAATCCAATAGATTTAGATTTCCAAAGAAATCTCTTTTTTGGCTTTTACATGATAATAGATAATCTTCAGCTGGGAGTGGAAATCGCTACTTCTTTTGGTCTCATCCGCTTTACTAGCTTTCCCGCTTTCACTCTCCTCTGTGATTAGTTTGCTTCCATGTTGGAAGTTTCCAGTTACAATTCTCCTGAGACTTAGAGCTGTGGCCTGCTAGGCAGCATGCTTAGGGTCAAAGGAGTGGGTTGTCCCTCCCATGTCTGAAAAGGACCACGTATTGGATTGGAGCAGGGAATAAGGCGCCCTACTAGACACCTGAGGGAAACCCAGAACTGAGCATGCTCAGACACAGCGCACTAGACCTAGGTAAAACCAAAACCATGGACACACACACTTCAGTACCTCACACAGGTGGACCCCAACTCAGCTAACGGAATCAGCCAATACCTTCAACCTGGCCTCCCCAGCTAGGGGGGACATAGAATAAAGTCAGGGTGCTCACTCCCTCTCTGGGTCCCCAGGGATTCCCCAGTTCTGCATCTGTGGGTGCTCTTTTCCACGTGGTTTCTTGTGTGTGTGTGTGTGTGTGTGTGTGTGTGTGTGTGTGTGTCCAATTGTGAACCCCAGTGTGGCTTCCGTGCAGCTTGGCATGCTTTCCAGAAATAGCGTGCACCCTTTTGAGACTGTAAACCGTGAAACTTTTCCTGTCCTTCATAAAAACTCACTTGGATTATAAAGTGAGCTTCCGTGTGAATTATTTCAGTGTGCGAAGCAAAGAACCAAGATATCACCCACTCCAGAAACCTACCCATCCTATCTAACATTAATTAAACAGCCAAATTGTTGAATAAACAACAAAAAGGATCTGAAAATATACTTTAGACATTTCTGCTATAATTTCTTCTCTGTTGTGCTTATAGGCGAGCCTTTTTCTGACCTGGCTTCTGCCCTGCTAGCGAAATGTCACAAAGCTGCATTAGGGCTTCTAAGAAATGTCCGAAGAGCATGCCACTCATCATTAGCCTCATCAAAGACACTCAGTTTCAGCTCCATGCATCCGCAAGCTAAAGGCGCCCCATTAAGTTCCGGGAGACACCCGGTTCCACAGGCAGCCTCTGTTTAAAAGCGCTCAGATTAACTTGCTCTGTGAGCTAGGAAGTCCACTGCTCTGTCTCATGCTCTGGCCCTGGCTTTGCTCCCTGGGCTCCTCTGCCACTACTCCAGCGTCAGCATTGTCTCCTGGATCAATGAGGTTCAACGCACTCACCCTGGCTCTTTTCTTGCTGGTACTAAGATCCCTCATTCTTGCTTCTGAGATGCTGTCATTTTAGACCCAGCAGGATGGCAATCATAATTAGCCCCATTAACCCTTAGTCATGACTAAATCACATCATCCTGAATTCCTTTATGAAGACCTTGCAGGAAAAAAAATTCATTTGGTGAGAGTTACAAAGATTATGACCAGAAGAGCCATATTACATAATTCACTACCCCGCAAAAATACTGCAAGTCTAAAGTGAGAAAGAAAGAAATGCATTCTGGTGGTGAAGAGTGAGATTTTTGATTACCATTCAGCAAGGGCTAGCCTCATTTCTACAACAGGGAACTGGAGAACACTGGGCAGGTTCCATCGCTTGCATAAAGACATGAGTTACAGAGTGGCAAAGAAAACTAGGTCATTTTCCAGTAGTGGACATCTCAGGAGTTCCGCACAAGCAGGACAAGCCCATCAGAATGCTGTCTAAAAGTAGTAGCTTTCATTTGGTCACACGTAGGTCTGGTGTACCTGTTAAACTACAGTGGAACCCCAGTACTCGACCGCATCAGATTTCACCACAATCGGATTTCCGTGCGAATGTCAAGACCATTTTACATCGGAGCTCGAACAAAACATTAGAATCCGACCCGATGCACATGATTTTTGTAAACAAAAGCAGCTTGTGTTTCGGTCACTTGGCTTTAGTTGGCAGACTTAATATGCGTTGTTTAAATATTTTGCATCTGTGTTCGTTCCAAGCGTTTTGCTATAATTTCCTTAGTTTTTGTGGATTTTGTACTCTTTTTAGATTAAAAAACGGGTTCAAAGAAAGAATTTTTTGAAAAGAATCATCATGATAAGGAATTGGTTAACCATGGTCTCGATATTGTTTATGATAATTTAGTAAACCCTTTTAGAAAACAGTTAGAGAAATGCCAACAGCAGACCATAAACAGATTTTCTTTTCTTTTCTTTTTTTTTGAAGGAAAAGACAGCCAGGTCCTAGTGAAAAAAAGGCAAAGAAGGGGAAAACTCCGGAAAAGCAGCCACCAGTTGATTTTATGGAAGGGGATTCCCCTTCCAAACAATGACTCTCCCTCTCGTACCTCCTCTCCACATCCATGTCCACAGATCCAGATCCTCATCAGTCTCAAGGTATGGGCCATACTGTAGTTCTTAAAAACGTTTTGCATGTTGCGTTTCTTATTTAACTTATATTATTTAACTCTTAGCTTATTTATTTTGATATTTCTGTGTAATGTTTTTTATTACAAGGCAAAGTTAGGGTACAACTTGGTGGTCAAGAATGGATGAGTCCATTTTCAGTTACTTCTTATGGGAAAAATTGATTCAGCACTTGACTGTATCGCATCTCGATGCTCCTTCTAGAACGGATTGACATTGAAGGCCAGGCAGGGTTCTACTGTACTTAGAAATTACTTTGAAAGATTGAAATAATGGCACTGAGCCCTACCAGTCATCAGCTTATGTTATTACACAGATTTTATCTGAGACCATTCCCAACACAAAACAATCATTCGAAGGAACACTGTGATAACATCAGAATCTCAGTTAACGGGCCACTTAATTTCTAGTTGTAGTCTAGGGAAGAGCAGCATCAAAATGGATCTCTTGGTCTGAGCTTGAAGGATCAGGGAAAGCCAAGCAGACAGACGCTGAACTCATTGAGAATACTGGCTAGCTGTCAGATGAGTCTTTCTGTAAGTTATAAAGGTATCTTAGAAGATGATCAAAATTATGTGTCTATTAGTTAATAGGTTCATGCCCTTCTTTTCTTTCTCTGCAAAAGACGCAATGATGAAAAAAGAAATTATTACATTACAACTAATGTCTTGTACCAGTAAATAAAATAAAATAAAAAGTTTGGAGCTGGTTCCCACTCATAGCAATACTATCATGGTGGACAGAATAGAGCTGCTCTCTAGGGTTTCCACGACTGTATATCTTTTTAAAAGTAGATTGCCTGTGGTAGTTACATAATCTGGTGTCAAGGTGGGACTTGAGAGGATTAAGAATGAAGGGGTGAAGTATCAACAATCAATCGAGTCATAGACAATGAGGCTTCTATGTGGGCATGGCCTTCTGAGAATTCTGGGACCTCTAGTATTTCCTTCTTGGAGGTGAGAGACATCCTCTCTTGGCTAACTCCCTGGAAGACATTGCAGCAGACTTCCTGAAAGACATTCCTAAGGAGAAGCCACAAGGACCTACCCTGATGCAGCCCTGGGAACTGGAGGAGCCACAGGGAGACCCCTGCCAGCGCTGAGATGCTTACAAAGCCACTGGATGCAAAGAATTTCTACCTACTGCCCTGTGATCATCCTGCACTCAGTCAGCTTCATTGCATGTGTTTCATCAGTCTGAAGAGGATGTTCGATATTGGTATCAGATATATGGACTAATATTAGACTTATGGGCTTGGACGGGATTGGGTTGGGATGCTTTCTTAATGTACAATTACCCTTTATATAAAACTCTCTCATACCTATATGAATTTCTATGGATTTGTTTCTCTAGTCTACCCAAACTAACACAACTGCCTCAGTTGTATGTCTGGTGCATTTAAATCACAGACTTTTCACTTAGCAACCACCACCACCCTACCCCACCTGCCCTCCGTGCCCATGCTACCCTTGAGCCAATACTCAAACAATATCCTTAATATTTTGTATCATATGAAAGATTATCTTTTCATATTCATTCACAAACAATGAATGTATCCTCAAACCTATTCAACCCAGAAAAATGTGAGGAAAATTAGGAGAAGCACTGGCATATTTAAAGAACAATATTGAGTTTATTTGTAAACATATTAGGGGTTTCATGCCCTTATTTGGTATTATATGCTTTACATGTGTAAGGAAATCTATAACATCCCTTTTGTTTTATAAAATGTACAGGAGACTAATTTTTCAAAAGTGAATAAACTGAAAGGCGGAATTGGTACCTAGAATTCTCTGTAAAAATATGATACATTGCAATAGCTGCAGGTCATTTTTTTCTTTCACATTCCCAGGTTTGACTTAACAGAACTAATGTCAGAATTTGCATTTGCTTTAGCACAGGCAGGTAGCAAATGTGGTTGACATTTCTAAAATTGATACTTAAACTTAATTGAGATTGTTTGTTGGTTCAGCCTCTCTTGTGAAGAACCTTTGAGAATATAGTCACTTTCAGATATCCTTAGCTCATACCACATACCCATTAGCTTCGTCGGAATTTCTGGATGCTGAAAGGTTGATGAAGCCTTCGATGGGAGCCAGAATTGTAGTAACCCCCACTTTAGCTGTTCTAATTAGAGTTATTTAAGCCTTCTGATTTAAGGGAGTTCATATTGATTTTCTCTGAGGTACACTTTTCGCCAAATGTCTCTAAATCCTGTGCTTATTAGCATCTACCGCTCTGCAAGGTAATGTATATTTCCTAGTAGTCAGTCAAGCAAATTTCAAAAGAGCAGTGGGTGGTTTGCAAAATACAACTACTTTCTTTCAGGTGTTGTTGTTTTTTGTTTTTTTGTTTTTAACTTGAGTTTTCCGTGAATTTCTCCATGAGTCACTAGAAACAACTAAATTCAACATGTCATGTTTGTTGATAGTACACAGGAAATGTTTACAATCAATATGACCTTTCAAGTTATTGATTTAAATATATTTTTATTAAGATAAACCCTCTATAATGACAATACTGAATGTGACTATATTCTTTATGAGAACAACATCTGCTAAATGGTATCACGGCAACCCACTAAGGTACCAATCCTTGGAAACATACTCCCACTCAAGCTGATCCACATCCTAAAGATGACCCAGAGGCCCAGAGGTGGAATAAGAAACTATTTGGGGCTGAATTCCTTTTGTATTAATGCATTACCGACTCACGATAAACCATTGAAACAACAACAATAATAATAATAGAAATAATAATAATCATGCTAGTTATTTGAGAAGGCTTACTCTGTGACAGATTTACTAATGCACTCTACATATGAGCCACTTAATCAGGACAATAGCACATAAGTTGGTTCTATTATCTTCATTTTGCATTTGAAGTGAGGTATAGTTAATGATTTAATATGGTTACTTTGGCAAAGATATTACTTTGAGGACTAAAATAAGTCTGATCCAAACCATGGTATTTTCAGTCATCTCATATGCATGTGAAAGTTGGGCATTGAATGGGGAAGATTGAAGAAATAATCAGTGCATTTAGACCATGGTGTTTGTGAAGAATATTAAAAATCTCATGGACTGCCAAAAGAACAAACAAGTTTGTCTTGATAGATGTACTACAGAAGGCTCCTTAGAGGCAAGGATGGCAATACTTCACCTCACAAATTTTGCACAGTTTATCAGGAGAGACCAATTGCTGGAGAAGGACGTCATGCTTAGTAAAGTGGAGGGGCAGAGAAAGAGGAAGATCCTTGACAAGATGGAGTGATAGTGGCTTCAGCAAAGGGACCCAGTCTAAGAACACTGTGCGGGTGGCACAGGACTGGGCAGTGTTTCCTCCTGTTAGACACGAGGTTTCTATGAGCTGAAACTGACTACAAGGCACCCAACAAAACACCACTACCAACAGACATCTTTTACAAATTATAGTCTCTACACCTGTGGCTATCATTTCATTTTAGAGGCAGTGCTCTGGTACATGAATGAAGCAGGCTTGAGGTGGGATATGTTTTTTGACTCCCAACTTTTCTAGAAGATGAGATTCAAGTTATCACCCTTTGTTTCTTCAAGGGCATGGTCTGTAGAAGTCAAACACCACACCTCCATCAAAGCCATCTCTGTGACCTTCCCTCTCAGACTGAGCACGTGCAGGAGATGGTGACGACTAATAGGTGAGGAACAACAATCAGACCCCAGTTCTCACCTGAAGAAACTGCAGGCTCAGCTCGTGGGTAGGCTCTTGTTATGAGTACCAGCATGCTTCACTTTGGGACGTCTTGCTCTCTGGCTCTGTATCTTGCATGTGGCATGCATCTGCCTAAACTTTGGTTCTTGGGACTGGAGTTGGTTATTTTAAATTGTGTAATCAGATTTTTATACTGGAAATGACAAATTGAAGAACTACATTAAAAAGAATATTCAACAACATGAAACAAAAGAGCATCTATGAATTATTGGATGAAAAATTGCTCTGTTTCATAGCCCTTAACTCAAGTTACCATTAAAAAGTTTCTTTTTTAATCTCTCCTAAAATACCATGATGTCCCTAAGAGTATACTAATCATACAATCACAAGGAAGACTAATTAGTGACACTTCTCAAACTTATGCACCAATCAATAAAACCAAGGAAACAGCAGCAGTCTACAAATTTCTGTAGGCTGAAATTGATCAAACATGTAGTTAAGCTGCTTTGATAATTATCAGTGACTGGAATGTGAACATTGGAAACAAAGAAGAAGGTTCAGGAGTTGGAAATGTGTCTATGGAAACTATGCTGGAGATCACATGACAGTATTTTGCAATATCAGTAACTTATTCATTGCATTTTTTTCAAAACAAAAACTCAACTGCACACTTGAAACTTGTCAGTTGTACTACATAGGATTCTTATTGACTTAATCTGTGAAAAGACACAATGGGACACTCAGAATCATCAGCTAAATCCCATGTTCCAAAATGTGACTTATCATTGGAATCACCTGGGGATCTGGTCCAGGTGTGACAAGCTATTTTCTTCATATTGCGTTGTAATCTATATTGAAGGCTGTATTCTTTGATTTTCATCAGTAAATGCTTCAAGTTCACTTCATGTTCAGCAAGTCAGGTAGTGTGCACTGCATCTTACAGGTTCATAATGAATATTCCTCCAATCTTGATGCCATGTTGTTCTTTATACAGTCCAGATCTTGGTTTATTCGTTCAGCATTCAGGTTGAATAAATATGGTGAAAGGATGGAGTTCCGACAGTAAACCGAGGCAAAGTCCCCTTGTTTTGTTTGACCAGCTTCCCCTTTGTTTATGTGCGATTCCACATCAGCACTACTAAAAATTATATGTAAACTTTAAAATACTATATGATCACATTATATAAAAGTTACACTTATTGATTTTATTTTAAGTTTTATTGAGCTATAGTTAACATATCATATCATACAAGTTACTAGTTCAGTCATATCTAGAAGGGTTGTGCAATGATCACATTCCACTTTGGAATCTTTTTGTCCTTCCTATGCCCATTGATTTTGACTCCCCATTTCCCTCACCTGCCTCTTCAGTCCCCAATGAAATCATTAAATCATTGATCGTCTTCATTTCACCCATCCCAGGTTCCATACATAGATCAACATGCAAAACCAGGACAAACAACAAACAAGGATGCTCCAACAATAACCACATAATGAAAATGATCAAATGAAAACTCAAAACCCAGTCAAGTGATTATTATTTCTGGTTCATTTTGGGAGACATCATGCATTTTATTGTAATACCTCATGGAGCTTCCATTGGGCTATGGCAACTCTATGGATAGGACATCATTTTAGTCACTAATAAACAATGTTTGAGCTAAGGATTTTAAACATGTGTAGGGCATCTTATAAGACACCAGCACATTAATTTTAATTTATGTATTTTCAAAATGTGTATACTAGTGTGGCCAAAGTGCTCCTAAAAGACAAGCCTGGCAAAACTTCGTCTTAGATCCTCTGGACATATTGTCAGGAGAGACCAATTCCTAGAGAGGGACATTGTGCTTGGTAAAGTGGAGAATCCACGAGAAAGAGGGAGGCCCTCGAGAGGATGGATGGAGCCCAGGGCTGCAATAACGGGCTCAGGCACAGGGACAGGTGTGGGACGGCGCAGGATCACGCACTGCTGCGTTCTGTTGTGCGGAGGGTCGCTGTGAGTTGGAACTGGCTCAATGGCACCGGACCGCAATCATGAGAGGAGCGCACACTGTGAGGGTTGGAGATATGGCCGTACTTTCTGTAACACTCCTTTGTGAAGGCGGAATCATGTGGAAGACTAACACCTGACACGCAAAAGCAGATACAGTGTGACAGTAGAAAGTGTGTGTTGGTCCCAGATTACCAAATGTTGAGTACCCTCAGAGTAGTAAATCGGCACCCACACAAAGTCCAACAACCACCAAGTCCTTAATCTTAAAACAATGATTTTCTGTGTTTCCTTCCATTAAAAATGTTTCAGCTTCCATTTTAATGGAACATTTCCAGTTCTTGGTTCCCTTATAAGTGTGCTTAAGGTAAAGTCCAATTTCCTTAGCAGCATCTCTGATTCAGATGCTTCTGGTGTGGCAGATGAAAGACAGAGTTTAGAATCTGAATTGTCTATAGCATGTTGCTTGGATCATCAAGGGTTGGTCCATGGGGAGGGGCTGTCTCTATTCCAATGTTAAGGCACCCAACTCAGCCTGCCCACCATCAGAAGTGCAATTGCCCTCTCCAAAATAGATATGAAACACCTCCCCATTGATCCAATCTCACAGTAAAAATTACTAATTACTCTGGTAGGGTTGTCTGTGAATTAGGGGTGGCCATAGAATACTGCTATATGGTAGGGATTAGTTGTTTTTTTCTATTCCTCCTGACATGGTAAATTGACACCATCTGTACTAAGGGTTTCTAACGAGGGAGTGATACACAGATTATGGGAGCTAGGTGTACATATTGCCTTGTGGCTGGGGGACCAAATCCTAATATCCTGGGGACTGGGGCCTGACTTTGTCTTGTATTTTATCCTCATAGTAAAGGCCCCATACAATGTTGTTTTATGATTGACCAACCTCACTCTGCATCATGATTTCATCACCATTTTTTAGTGATTCATAGTATTCTTTTTGTGTGTATGCACCATAGTTTCTTGATTACTTCTTCAAAGAGTGGGCATTTGGACTGTCCCAGCTTCCTGCTATCATGAGCCATGCTGGTAGGAGCATGGGGGAGCAGATAGTTGTTTTTGTCCTTGCTCTTCCTTTTTTGTCTAGCGGAGGGATTGCTGGGTCATATGGGATTTCTATCCTCTGTTATTTCAGGAAATATCATTTCTGACAATTGTGCATCTTTACAATCCCACCAGCAGGGTATTAGCGTTCCAATCTCTCCACATTCTCACTATCATTTCTCTCTCTCTCTCTCTCTCTCTCTCTCTCTCTCTCTCTCTCTCTCTCTCTCTCTCTCTCTCTCTCTCTCTTTCTATATCTCGCCCACAGTATTAGTAAATCATTGTGGATATAAGTATCTCACTGTTGTTTTGATTTGCATATCTCAAATGGCTAGTAATTGTGAGCAATTCCTCATGTGTTTGTTAGTCATTCAAGTATCTTCTTTGGTGAATTCTCAGGAGAAACATGAGGTTTCTGTTCCTATAAAGAGTTACAGTCACAGAAATTCACAGGGGCTCTGTCCTATTGGGTCACCATGAGTCAGAATGAACTCAATGGCAGTGAGTTTGAATTTAGGAACTCTGGCAATGTCGTGGTTATGCTTTAGGGCGCTGACCACAAAGTCAGTAGTTGGAAACCACCAGCCACTATGAGGTAGAGCTATGGGACTCTCTGCTTCAGCACATAGTTACTGTTACGGTGTGGCTATGAGTTGCAATCCAGTCTATGGCAGAGAGGCTTTTGTTTGTTTGTTTCCAGCTGAAATTCAGCAATTAAAAGAGACCTCCAACTTAAAATTAGGTCAGGGTGGTACAAATGTCATTGATTCACACTCAACCCACAGCACCATGATAGAAAAACAAAAAGATCTGCTTGTGTGAAGACATCAGCTCGGAGAACACTTTGCAGCAGTTCTTCTCTGTAGCACCCGGAGTCGCCCAGTGAGCACCAACTCAGCCACAGTGGGCTGTCTAGAACTGCATAGGATTGGATATAACGGGAATGACCTTGGAAGCTGATTCCACTTCAGGGTCTACAGAATGGAGCACAAACCTGCCAACCCTTTGATTCCAGCCTTGTTAAAATCTAAACAGAGTGCCAAGCCAGTTGAGGCACACAGTTCCTAGATTATTAGTTACAAAACTGCAAGATAATAAAGCTGTACTTTGTATGCCACTAAATGCGTACTGATTTATTCAGGAGCAATGGAAAATTAATGCTATACATTTCATGACAAAAAAATCATTTTTAAGGGGAGAGGAATATAAAAATTTACAAGCTGTGAAATATAGAACATATATTTCATACAGCTATGTTGATATGCTATCTTTTCCAACTATAAACACTTTTTATTGGAAAATCTTTTAGATGCCATTTCACCTATAAAGGTTATTTCTGTTCAATAGGATAAAAATTAAGAATCATTATAAATAATTACAAATTTACCTGTCAGTATCACTAGAAATCCTCCAAAAAGAGAGATGAATAGTATTAGTATATTAGACGGGAACCCTGGTTATGCAGTGGTTACAAATTGGGCTGTGATCTGCATGGCTGGCTGTTCAAAACCACCAGCAATTCTACAGGAGAAAGACTAGGCTTTCTACTCCCGAAACAGTTAGAGTCCTGAAACCCACAGGGGTTGCTATGCGTCAGCAGTGACTCAATGGCAGTGAGTTTGGAGTTTGGAGTATAATATATACACAGTGCTACTGAAGGACAAAAATTTAGGATTATAATGCCGATTCTGACTCAGACAAGGTATGTGAATTCAGGCAAATGATATAATCATTTACATAATAAGATGATAATGGTACCAGCCTTCTCATCATAATTCCAAGGGTATGCAAGCAAAAACACATTAGATTTTAAAGTACAGTCAGTTTTACTATCATTTTCTTGTCCCACAAGTCAAATCTGTAAGTATTATCTTCCATGTCTTTATTACACAAATTATAGCTCCACAGGTATTTTATAGAGTTGAATATTTATGAAGATTTTTCATAGGTTTAATATTTGGAAGGTAAATTGCATATCACTGACCTACTCTATCTTTATATGAGAGCCTCAGGTTATTATACCATTTTCTTTTGAAACTCCTTTTCTCTTACTGCCGAAAAGACAAGTATTCAATCATTCACACAAAAGATAAGGACAAAGTTGCCTAATTGTTCTCACCCCAGGACATTAATTTTCTCACAAATTACTCATTAATCCATTTTTGGCTTTTATGTACATGTGTCTAGGGTTTGCTCAAGATTTTTTAGGGAGGGTCCCCCACCCACCCCACCCCCCAAAATAAACACAGAAAAAGTGCTCTGCTGGGTAGAGCTTTTGTAGTCGTGCACATTCTTCCTGCTAGGCGAGTATCCAGCAACTTGCTCTGAGTTAGTGCACCCAGAGGCATCCCCTGGGAAGGTTCTCTCTGTTCACAGTGTATTTTTTCATAAAAGCAGTTTCCCTCAAACCTTGATTTTTTTTTGTGATGGCCAATTTAAGAGAAAGGTGTGCAACTATGATATTTTGTTTTCTGCTTGGGAAAAAATGTTTCCGAAACTCTTGCGATATTGAACACTGCTTACAAGCACAGCACTATGCAAACACTCAAGTGTAAGAGTGTTTTTCTCATTTCAAAAAAGGTGACATGTTGATTGATGACAAACCTCTATATGGATGTCTGACAACTTCCCAAATGGATGAAAATGTCAACAAAGTTGGTGCACTTGTGATTGAAGCGTGACGACAGCCCCTGGAAGAGATAGGGAGGCTATCTGGACTATCTTGGAGCTCAGTTCAGGACATTTAAATGGAAGGTCTGGGAATGAGAAGGGCCACTGCAAAATGTGTGCCTCAGGTTCTGACAGAGCAGCAAAAAGAGCATTGAGTGGAAACGTGCCATGCTTTGGAATAACAGCTCCAAATCAACCCAGGCATTTTTCCAAGGTCATTACTGGTGAAGAGGTGCAGTGCTATTCTTACACTCCCCAAAGCAAACATCAATCAAGCCAGTTGAAGACGCCATTGACACCTTGTCCCCAAAGAGCATGTCAAGTGAAATCAAAGATCAATATGATGCTCACTTGGTGTTTGGATGTGAGGGGGATAGTGCATTTGGAGTTCATTCCAACAGTTCAGGATGTTAATCAAGCTTTCTATTTAATGGTTCCACAACGATTGGATAACATAGTGCAACAAAAAAGACCTGACTGGACAGGTTTGGCCACTATGACAATGCACCTGCTCACGCAGGCATCTCAGTGCACCAGTTTTGGACAAAACCAGCACGTCTCTTGCCCCACACCCCTTATTTACCTGACCTCACTCTTTGTAACCTCTTTTGTTTCTTCAAATGAAGAAGGACATGAAAGGGCTGCAATTCGAGGATGTAGAAAAGATGAAGATAACGAGGAAGGTGCTGTCAGCCATCCAAACAGGTAAATTTGAGAAATGTTTCCAAGAATAGAATTACAGATTTGACAAATGAATTGAGTGAATGGAGCTAGTACTAGGAAGGTGATAAGGCTGTTTTGCATAAAATTTACATAGTTGGCTTTGGAAAAAAAAATCCTGGTCTTTTTTTTTGGTACCCTCTCATATGTTTTGTGATGCAACCAACATTAGCATCGTAGAAAACTTTTCATATTTAGAGAAAATATATGACAGTTCTTAAAAGTGCAAGCACAAGTCAAGGAATATGTGGTGGTTACCTAAAATTCCATGTCAACTTCATGTATATAAGTGTCAGGGAGGAACCTGATGTTACCTCTTTTGGGGTTTGGCCTTATCTTAAGGAGGGCCCTGGAAACCTTCCTCTCTCTCTCTCTGCCTTCACCTTCCTGCTGGCTGACCCTGAGGGCACTCAGAGCCCTGGGATGCGGCCACCACCATTAGATCCACAGAATTTTGCATCCACCAGCCTGTGACCTTCCTGTATCACTGCCTGTGGCTGCATGAGTCTGAATAGAGACTTATGAACTAGTATCTGACTTATGGACTAGCATTGGAATTATGGACTTGATCTGGACTGGGCTGGGATGTTTGCTTGATCTATAATTACTTCTTGATATAAAGCTCTCTCTTACACATACCTGTGGGTAATTGGATTTGTTTCTCTAGTCAACCCAGCCTACCACAGATTATAAGTGACATCTGCATGGTGGCCTGAATATAGCCATGCTCACCCTCGACTATATTTTGAAGTTCTGGACTCCAATATTGGAATTATTGTTCGTATTATTTTAAGATACTAAATTTGTAGTGATTTGTGACAGCAGCACTAAGAAAATAGCACAGATATTACTGATATAAATGACTCTGAAGAATGTATATCTGTTCTAGAAAAAGAAACAGAAGTGTATTGCCTTCTCTAGCAAAAATCTCAGCTTCAGAGGAGCTTATTAAGCCATGTTTTCCTCCCAGAAAGCAGACATAGGCATGGCTGGTGCAGCCTGAACGGCAGGGGCTGTCCAATGCCACAAATGGCGATTTGCACAGAAAACAAACTGCTTTTTCAGATGTTACTGACAAGAAATTTAGCCCAGTTTTCTTGATGCTTAATTGGTTTATTAGTATGAGAAGGCAGACTAACAGGCCAACGGCAGCTCCCCTCCGTCAGTCCTCTCCAAAGCCAGTCTGTAAATTGTCACGCTATTCTTATTCTCTAAATTCTACAAGAGTTCCAAAATAATTGGAAGTGCTACATAAATTTTTCCTTTGAAGCTACCGACTGATCTATGTGCAACTTTTTTTTTCAAATATCCCCAGGTATTTTAATATCAGCTACTGTTAAAGGAGCTCCTTTTAAAGCCAGAATGATACTTTTTTTTAAAGAAACAGAAGTTTCTAGAAGAATAATGAATTAAAACATTTTTTAATATGGAAACTAATTCCTCAAATCTATTTAGGAAACACTCATTAAGCTTTCAAATTATGCTTACTCTACTCACTGTCTTTGCAAATAGTATTATATATTTTCATTTATTTATTTGCAAAAAAAATTTTCATTCTATGTTTGCAAACGGCTCTCTCCTCCTGGGAGGAAATTTCATAAAAATAGTTATTCCATTTTAAAGAATGTTATGCATTTTGGGGTGGGTAGAGGAAGAACAGGTTTACAAAAATGTTTCCAAAGAGCAGTTTGCAAAACAAAAAAAAAACAAAAACCCCACACAAGCATTTCTGCTTTTTTTTGGCATAAAAAGTCATGTGTTTCCTGCAGTTTCCTGACAAAGAATATTGCAAGTACAATAGACTACCAAAAAACACATCAAGAACTTCTTGGAAGAAGTACAGCAAGAATACTCCTTAGTCTACATGTGACCTCCTCCCCGGGAGATGGACGGCAGAGAAGGGGAGGAAGGGAGACTCCAGATAGGGCAAGATATGACAAAATAACAATCTATAAATTATCAAGGGCTCATGAAGGAGGGAGGAGAAGGGGGAGGGGGAAAAAAGAGGACCTGATGCAGAGGGCAGAGGGCTTAAGTGGAGAGCAAATGCTTTGAGAGTGATTAGGGCAGGGAATGTATGGATGTGCTTTATACAATTGATGTATGTATATGTGAGGATTGTGATAAGAGTTGTATGAGCCCCTAATAAAATGTAAAATAAGAAAAGAAAAAAAAAGAAAATGATTAGGGCAAAGAATGTACAGATGTGCTTTATACAATTGATGTATGCATATGTATGGATTGTGATAAGAGTTGTATGAGCCCCTAATATAATGTTTTTTTAAAAAAAGAATACTCCTTAGAAGCAAGTTGAGCAAGACTTCATCTCTCATATTTTGGACATGTTGTCAGGAGAGTTCTTGGAAGAGGACATCATGCTTATTAAAGTCGAGGGCCAATGAAAATGTGGAAGACTCCCCACAGGATAGACCAGCACAAGGGCTCAAAAATAAGAACAATTGTAAAGAAGGCACAGGACTAGGCAGTGTTTTGTTCTGTTGTACATAAGGTCACTGTATTAGTCTGGAAACCTTAGAGAAACAAATCCACAGAAGCTCATGTATAAGAGAGAGTTTGATATAAAGAAAGGTTAAGTGTGCATCAAAAAAATATCCCAACCCAATGCTGCCTAAGCCCATAAGTCCAACATTAACACATATGTCCGATACCAATCCACAAAGTCCTCCTCCATCTAATAAAACAGACACAATGATGCCAACTGCAGGAGGAAAGCTGAGTCAGTGAATGTGTAAACATCTCAGCACTGGCTGGGGTTTCCACACAGCTGTCCCAGGACCCATGGCTGCATTGGGATAGGTCCATGTGACTTCTCCTCAGGGATGTCTTGCAGGAAGTGAGCCTTGCCAGCTGAAGCCGGGAACTGCTAAGGCAGCTGCACCCTGGTGCGACCATTATAAAGCAACAGATCTGAGAACTAGAAAGGCGAAGCTCACTGAGCCATTTACCCTTCCACCCTTCAATTAACCACACATGTGTTTATCGACCAGGTTGGCACAATAAACCAACTACCTCAGTCACTATGAGTCAGAACTGACTCAACAGTACCTAAAAACCATTGAGAACAAAATATGCACAACAAAATATACCTAATGTAGGCATGAAGTTTTATTCATCATGGCAAGTATATAATGGAATGTTCTGTGAAACAGCCACACAGATGTTGGAAGAGTAGACCTCCTTCCTCTGGTCACAGCTCTGGCGTGATTGAGAGAAGTTTCACTCACTGTGTGGCCTGCACTTCGTGTAAATTGACAGTGTGTGGAAACTAGTGGGCTTCTGGTGAATTAGGGCCGATATCTGGTTTGAAAACCTTCTGTTTTATTGCCCGTGAGCCCAAGAGTGTCTGCAAGCTCAGATTCATTCAGCTCTACATCCACCAAGTTGTGGTCTTCCTGCTTGATCTTCTTCCTGCCTGGTCGTCAGCCCCTGCAGCTAAAGGAGTCAGGAAAAGCCTTCAACTTTTATCTGAACATGGATTTGAACCATTCTGAACTTACCCACTTCAACAATGGTGTGAACCATTCACACAAGCGCAACTGGTTTAGCTACTACAGAAAACTTAACCTACCTAATGCACTATTTAACCAAGATCAAGCAAGAGACTATCTCCATAGCTCCAAAAATCTTCTTATGCCCCTTGTTTTACATCTCCATCTTCCCTTTTCTCACATATCACTAGATTCTCTTTTTAACCTGATGTTTACTTTGTCTTTTCTATAAAATTTTATATCAATATTATAAAAATCATATAACAGTTTTTAGTACCTTAATTTTCATCCATTATAATAGAGTTTTCTTCGTGTTATTGAATATATCAATAATGTGCTCTGTTTTATTTCTCACTAGTATTATATTGTATAGTTATAGCACATTTGCCTATTGACACTTTGGTTGTTTCCCGATTTAGGCTACCAAGAATAAAACTACTAATATTACTACTGTGTAAGTTCTTTCAAGCACAAGTTATAATTTTTCTTGATAAACACCTAGATATAATATTATCAAATAATGTTCATGTAAGTATATTATTTATGTGATGAGTCAAAATTCCAGTATTGAAGAAAGAAGCAAAAGGTCCTACTTTGTTCTGTAAGAATATGTAGACAATGTTCTCCTTTTATGCTAAGATGTACGAGTCTTACCTACCTTAAACCAAAGCCACAGCTATCACATCACTTCCAAGTCATGTAACAGTATAGGACAGAGCAGAACTTCCCACAGGGGTCCGAAGGCTGTAAGACTTTATAGAATTAGACTGCCATGTCTTCCTCCCACAGAAGGACAGGTGGATTTAACCAACCTACCTTTTGTTAACTCAGAGTTCTTTAACCACCGTGCCACCAGGGCTGCTCCTAGCTAAAACACATGGCAAGAGCTCACTGAGAAAGTCTCATGTTTAATATTTTTTATTAACTAACTAGTACCAAGAAAACACTAGGTTAATTTACTTGAATTTCAGTAAAATTAAAATTTGCTGTGATGGTAACTCAGAGTGGGTTTGGAAATTCATTTGCTTTCTTCTTTTTGCTGATTGCTTCTTAGGATGTAGATGGATTCAATCACTTACTGTCTTTTTGGACTATCACTGTAACGCAGTCCGAACAATAGATGCTGGTTTTGCTTTGCTCTAGTGAACCAAATTGAATTTTCTATTTCCCTTGGCATCTAAACATGGAGAATGCATCAGGAGCTCAAAGTTCTCCTATATTACTTTTCACCCCTACAGGAATTGGAAAAGAACAGTTAATTGGAAAGGTTATTAACAGAATGTACATGTAGCCTATTAACATAAACTAGTTTATTTGATTAAAATACTGGTATTTCCGAAATTGATTGCATTAGCAATGTCTTTTAATTAACCCATATATGTTTCTATTTTCTATTTTTGTTGGTAAAAACAATGCTTGTTTTACTACTTTCTGAAACAGGTCACTTAGGTAATTCAGCAGTTCACATAGAAAACTTTCCTTCATTAGCCTAAATTTAAATCCTCCATATTATAAAAAACCCACCTATAATGAAAACCACCAGTAATTGTCAATAGACGGATCATAACGCTTAAGATTTGTCATCATTTCTATCATAATAGCTAATAGAGCTGGAGTATAAACAATAAGTGTTTTTCAAACACAGAGTATCAAACACAGATGTGTGTGTGCCTATTATTTTTTCCCTAAAATGTAAGACATGTGATTTTATTCATTAGCCTTTCATTTGATAAAAGTGTGAAATCAATAATCTATTTATTTAGCCAACTCAAAGGTAATTACAAGCTATTTCATATGGTATTGAATTTTATTAGCTTTTTAGTTTTGCTCTCCAACAAATTCTCACTAAAATATTAACTTTTTAAATGCATGACAAATGCAAAATGTCAAAACTAGGCAGCCTTTCTAAGACAGGAAATAAAATCTCTTTGTAGGTAGATAATGGTCTCACTAAAAATACCATTTCCTTCTAAGCATGAAGCAGTTTTTCGGGCAATATATAACTAACATGCCCTAAAGGTGAAAATGTGTAGGCTTCTATTTTCGTAAAATTCTACTGTGCTAGCCTGAAAATTATGACCATTCTAAATCTCCTTTTAAGCTTGCTATTAGCTGCTAACATAAAAGCAATGATTGGATTTTTAAATTTATTTGTGATATTACTGTGTACAAAGACACTCAAAGAAATCAACAAATGAATAATGAAGTCATGCAGCCAATCAGCAGTCACTCCAAAATAATTTCTGTTCAGAGAAGGTTTTATGAAAGGTCAGTTGTACCTTTGAATAACAGGATATTTCTGTCATCAATTTTTAATGTAATAATGATAATAATGTTTCTCCACTGTCAGTATTCAATTGTGAAATCCAAAGTATGTATGTGCAAGACTTTCCATGCTATGAGGAAATGAACAGGAGGGATATTTTTCTAATGGAATGATATAGCAGTCCAAACAATCAAAGAGTAAGGATTTTATGCAGAGAATTACCAGCGTTTTCCTTCTCAAAGGTGAATGTTTTTAAATATTCTGGCTTCTGTCCTTCATTTGCTCTTTATGGTCTGTGGGAAACTGAGGACCTGAAGGAAGTGTATTTGACTTGCTCCTAGTACTCATGACCATAGGGCTCGTCCCTAGGGAGTAGCTTGCCTCCCACTTATGAGATATGGAAATGCACATATTCTAGGAAGGACATTTCCCCACAGCATATCTATCCCCTATAAGCATTAATATAAAGCTGTCTCCTACAGATTTCTGGCTCCTCACTTAAAAGATGCTTTTCGCTAGGCACATTCACTCCATTTGTTCCTTAGCTCAGGAGGTATTTGGAGGCCTTGTCTCTTGCATGGCTAGTATTTCCTTAGAAGAATTCTCCTTGAGGGTGTGGAATATTCAAGGTTAGTACATTGTCCATTTGTTTGATGTGTATGTGTAAGAAGAGACCTGCATGCTTCAAGAGCTAAATAAACCCGTTGTTAAACAAACTCAAGACATTTCTTCTGGTCTCACCTCTCCTGAGGATGATCCAGTCCCCTGCGCTCCCCTTACTGGCTCCTTCCTTTTCCCATCTTCTTTGTCTGTGATTGTGATGTAACTCTGCAGGACCCTTCCACTGTAGGCTAGACCCCAATGATTCCCCTACCTTTCTCTCAATGTCTGATGGATATTAACTTTATTTCTACTGACATTTGGTAAGATTCAATAACGTGCTTAAGATTTTATTTTTATATCTACTTTAAGTGATCATTTTTGATTCTTCATTAGATAAGATATACTTTTAGAAGTTCCTTCTCCCTCTATTAGGCATATAACCCATATTTTTGTCAATTTTAACTTTATTATTTATATTTCTAAGATTAATAAAATAAACATAACTGTAAAAAATCTGTTATATGTTTTGGTTATACGTTGTGTGGCAATTACATAATCTGGTGTCAACTTGTCAAGGGATGAAGTCTAGACTGACATTCAGGTTGCAGCACGATGACCTTATTTGGAGGTGCGAAAAAGATAAATACCTCACAGGGGGCAGGACAGACACTCCCTGTGAAACATTTCTTTTCATAAGTCACAGAGAGCTCTAGAGCTCTGTAGCTGGAGGAGCCACACGAGGACCCACGCCAGCGCTGATATGCTTTGGATTTTTTGTTTTAAACTAGTGATTTGTGCTTGTGTCTGGAAAAGTATGGAACCATGAAGAAGAAAGTCTCCACTCTAGGACTAAACTTTAAAGGGAGCCTGTGGGCAGGCTGAAATGCTTGCTAGATGACCACCTGGACCACCTTGTTGAATGAAAGCGGGAGAAATGCATCAATAAAAGATGGTTGAGTTTGGCCACTGATACCCTTGGCCCTGGTTCACAGGGATTAGAGGAGAAGATGACAGTGGGTTGACTGGTCTGAGGTTCATGACCTAGCACAAGGAGGCTAGACTTGTTGAACATTTGCAATGGGGCCATGATCTAAGGGCAAGGCAAGCAATGGGCACCCTGGTGAGGCTAAGTGAGGCAGCCCACATTGACTTGATCAGAACCCAACCAGAAGAAGAGAAGATATTTGAGCCTGTGAACTGGCGTATGCTGCTATTGAATTTATAGAAGGCTTGTCCTGATTTGACTTTGCTTATGAACGCGGACTTCACAAGGTTCCAACTTGAATAAAGATTCTTCACATTAAAGAATAGGATTGTCTCCTCAGAGCAGTGGATTCATATAAGTGGGCAGTATAGATATTGGATAACCAAAATGGGGTGGATAAAGGCATGAAGTGGCTGACTTACAAACTTTCATAGGAAGAGAAATATATTCATAGGAATATATTCATAGGATTATGGTGTAGCTGTTCACATAAGTATAGATTATGTTTGTTTTGTTCACTTATAGAATATTATGTTTAAATGAGGCGGTGGCACATATTGAATTGTATGCATTTTAGTTTTATCCTGCTAGGAATAGATATGATTATATTATTGTTGGTTTGCAAATTATATCTGGCTAAAGAGTTGATTTGAAGTGTCAAGTTGACAAGGGGTGGTCTGTTGCAGTTACATAATCTGGTGTCAACTTGTGAAGGGATGGAATCTAACCTGTCAATCATGTTGCAGCTAGAAGTCCTCATTTGGAGGCACTAAAGAGATAAATAGTTCACTGGAGGCAGGGCAGATAGACACTCCCTGTGAGACATTCCTGTTGAAAAGACACAGGAATGTCAACCCTAGAGCTACTCTTGAGCCCTGGAGCTGGAGGAGCCATATGGAGACCCATGCCAGTACTGAGATGCTTCCACCACCACAGGATCCACAAGACTTTCTACCCACTGACCTGTGATCTTCTTACATTTGGCATCATTGCATGTGTTGTGTGAGTCTGAAGAAGAATTTATAGATTTGTATGAGACATATGGGCTAATATCAGATTTATGGACTTGACCTGGACTGGGCTGGGATGTCTGCTTAATGTACAATTGCTCTTGTATATGAAGCTCTTTCTTATATGCATATGAGTGCCCATGAACTTGTTTCTGTAGTTCACCCTAAATAACACAGGTGGACTTTTAAGTTTAAAAGCAATGTACAGAGATTACATGAAGATATCTACATATGATGGACCCAGGGTTTTAACATTATATTTCCTTTTCTAAGGTTTAAGATATGGAAATTTGTGTTAATTGAACAAAATTTTACTAGCTGAATGGATTATGTTTTCTCCAATTTATCACTTGATGCAACATTCTTTATTAATATTTTTAATTGAGTTAACTGTAGCACTCTCCTTTATTCTGTAGAGTCTCTAAGGGGCTTTCCTTGGAGACAATAATAGAATTAACCAAACGAATTGCCATCTAGTCAATTCTGACTCATAGTTACCCTATATGACAGAATAGAACTGCTTCTGTGGGCTTCTGAGACTATAATTTTTTGAGGCATTAGAAAGTCTCCTCTTCCTATTTGGGAACAGCTGGTGCTTTTAAACTGCTGCCCTTATGGTTTGCAGCCATTATATAACCTCTATTTCACCAGGGCTCCTAATAAGAGTAAAAAATTGATCTTAAGTTCTTAAAAGTACTCTATCATGTAATCTGTCACTGCAAGACCCCATTTCAAATATTTTTTTTGCTCCTCAATAAGATGGATTCTGTTCTCTTGCCAATTATTTTCTATGTCCTGGACATTTCTATTAACTCCACCATGGACTCTGAGACTATGTCACAGAAAATATTTTTTCTCTTCTTTTTTTGTTCCTTTGAATTGTTGGAATTCATCATCATTTAATTCCCCATAAAACATGTATGTGAGATATATTCTTTTTATATTTAAGGTTTTTTGTTATGTCTTTATATTTGATGATTTTTTTAATCTTTAAGAAAATAAAATTATGCTTGGTAAAGTTGGCAAAAAGAAGACAGTCCACTGAGATGAATTGACACATTGGCTGTCAACAGTGAACTTACTCATAGAACTAATTCTGAGGATGGCACAGGACTCAGCAGTGTTTCAAACAGTTTTACAAAAGGTCACTGAATTGGTACTAATTTCAAATCGTCCAAAAACAAAAATTAATTTTATATATAAAATTACTTTTAAAACGTTACAGAAATTAGTTTCATTAAATTCTGACATCTGAAGGCTGAAGTCCAACTTGTACTGAAGACATTGACCAAAAACAAGGCTCCAGGAATTCATGGAATTCTGACCTAAATGTTTCAACAACTGATAAGCACTAGAAGCACTCATTACCCTATACCAAGAAAGGTAGAAGATAGCCACCTGGCCAACTGTCTGGAAGAGATCTACATGTGTACCCATGATAAAGGAAGGTGACCCAACAGTGTAGAAATTATTAAATGATATTAATATCACATGCAAATAAAATTTTGCTGAAGATAATTCAATAGTGGTTTCAGTTCTTGATCAAGTCTGATTCCAAAGAGAATGTGTCACAAAGATATCATTACTGACATTAAGTGGAACTTGGTTGAAAGCATGGAACACAAGAGATTTACTTCAGTTACAGTGACTATGCAAAGGTATTCTAAGGATATCATTGAGAAGAATGAGGATTCCGGGACACTTCATTGTGGTCAGACTGAACCTATACATAGAAAAAGAGGCAGTCATAAGAACAGAGTAAGGGAATGCAACTAGATGTAACATCAAGAAATGTCTGTGTCGGTGTATTAGGCAGGGTTTTCTAAAGAAACAGAAACAAATAGAGAGAGAGAGAGAGAGAGAGAGAGAGAGAGAGAGAGAGAGAGAGAGAGAGAGAGAGAGAGCCCAGGTAAACTCAATTTTGTAGAACAGTTAATATACTGCAGGTCTCTCGACTCATGTGGGCGCTAGTCCAAGTTCAAGGAAGCAGACAGTGGAATCTGCCCTCAGGCAAGACAAGGGTCTGCTGCAGAGAGCAGATGGCAGGGTGGGACAGCAACAGTCAGTAGCTCTGGAGCTTAGTGAAGGAGGCCAGTGAAGCAGGACCCGGTCAGACCTCAAGTTCTGCCAATGCATGCTAAGGAAATACGATCCACAGGTAGGTTAGGCCCACAGGTAGTGCAGCACATGGTCAGGGCAAAGGACTAGCTCAAGCAGCAACATGCTGGTCCAATCACCAGGAAGAAAAAGAGAAGGGGGCCAGCTGGAAAATATTTAGCTCAGTTGCCCTCCAATCTCCGACCTGATTAAACTCTGACTTTATGGCCCTATTGAGGCTTACCTGTCACAATAAATCTAACTATCACAGTCTGGGTTATATCCTCTCTTCATACTTATTTAATTGGGAAAGCTAACAAATAATCCAAGAACTTGAATTATAGGAATAAGAACAAACATTAGATTTGGAGGAAAACTTATTAACCTGCTATTTTCAGATCCCACAACTGTGCTTGCTGAAAGTGAGGAGAACTTGAATCATTTTCTGGTAGAGATAAAGGATTGTAGCTTTCAGTATGGATTACAATTCAATGTAAAGCAAACAAAAATCCTCAAAACTGAAAGAGCAGCCAATATCAGAAGTCGTCCGGAATTTCATTTTCCTTCAATCCAGGAGCATTTAGGAAACCAGATGACCTATTGCATCAAGCCAATATGCTTCACAAGACCCCTTTCAAGTGTGGAGAGCAAGGATTCCTTTTGAACAAAACTAAGGTGTGCCCAAACCATGATCATTTCAATAACTTCATATCCCTGTGAAATTTGGACCATGGATACGGAAGATTACAGAAGAATTTGTAACAAACTCCTCTAATCACGAAGTCTCCTTCTTCTGCATAGACTCTATTATATTAATTACTTGCTCAGCATACAGATTGATTAAGTATGGTGAAAAGGGACTACCCCAACACACACCTTGCCTTGATTTTAACCAAGCAGTATCTCCTTTTTCTCTTCCCACAACTGCCTCTTGATCCATGTACAAGTTTTTCATGAGCGCAATTCAGTGCTCTAGAACTCCCATTCTTCAAAGGCTATCTATAGTCTGTCATGATCAATGACTTGGCATAGTAA
The DNA here is from genome assembly GCF_050624435.1 of Tenrec ecaudatus. NCBI lineage: Eukaryota > Metazoa > Chordata > Mammalia > Afrosoricida > Tenrecidae > Tenrec > Tenrec ecaudatus. Next base: position 69,254,691 of record NC_134545.1, read on the forward strand.
ATAAAACACAAATATTTCTGGTATTCACTGATCCATGACACATGACATGAGCAGTGATATCCCTTGTTCCATACTGTGTTAGAGTTCTTTAGAGAGATAAACCAGATTGTTAGTAATTATATATAAATATATTTGTAAAGGTAGATATATAACACAAGAAATGAATCATTAAATTATATACAGATAGCTAATACAAGAAATTAACAGTTAAATTATAAAGCAGTGAGACACTAGCAGTTCTTTAAGTCTTGAGAGTCGCCAGTCCCTTTTCTGTAGAGAGAACTGGGCTATATATACCCAGGCAGCAAACAGCAAGGCAGGTCACCAACTGTTGCTCCCCAGCTCCAGAGATGAACATTCCAATCATGTGGGCTTAAAGGGACCTCAACTTACAGTGACACAGTCTACAGGCTAGGCATCCCACGGGTAGTGTACCCTTTAAATTGAGGCACGGAACTAGCAAGGCGAGACTCACTGAGCCATTTATCTCTCTGCCCTTCAATTAATCCTACTTGTGTTTATCGGCCAGGCAGGCACAATAAACTATTTCACATACCTTCTTGTGAAACTGGCATGAACTTTTGGCATCTCCCTGTCAATGTATTGATACAACTGTTGTTGGGTGATCTTCACCAAAATTTCATGTGTTATCAATGACATTTTTCTACAATTTGAACATTCTATTGGGCCACCTTTCTTTGGTTTGGGTACAAACATGGATCCCTTCCAACTTTCCTGGTATAGATGAGTAAGTGCTGCCAGTGCCTCATCGCCTGTTTAAAACATTTCAATGGGTAGTATTTCCTCAATTCCCATTCCCTTAATTTTGACTAATGATGTCAGTGCAGCTTGAACTTCCTCCTCCAGTACCACGGGTTGTCGACTAGTTCTTTTTGGTCCAATGACTTTAGATGTTCTTTCCATTTTCTTTTGATGTTTCCTGTATTAATTTACCTGTAGAATCTTTCAATATTGCTTCTTGAAATGGGTTTTTTTAAATTGTGATTTTCAGTTTAAGATATACTGAGTGTGTTTTTACTTTATGGGCTTTGTAACTCTGTCTTTGCATATTTCATTATAATATTTTACTTTGGCTTCTTGAGTTTTCCTTTAAAATTTTCTATTTAGCTCTTTGATTTCAACATTTCTTCCATTTCCGTTAGCTACTCTACAATTGAGAGCAAATTTCAGAGTTTCTTCTGACATCCAAACTGATCTTTCCTTTCTTTCTTGTTTGTTTAATGACCTTCTGCCTTCCTCGTGAAGGATGTGCTTGATGTCCTCCCACAGATCTGCGGGTCGTCTGTCATTAGTATTTTATGATTCAAATCTGCTTTTGAGATATTTTAAAAATTCAGGTGGGATAGAATAAAGATTATATTTTGGCTTTTGTGGACTTGTTTTAATTTTCTTCACTTTCAATCTGAATATACATATGAGCAATTGATGGTCTAATCTATAGGCAACCCCTGGTCTGTGTTTAATGACTGGTATTGAGCTTCTCCATCATATTTTCCACAGATGTATTCTATTTAATTTCTGTGTATTCAATCTGGAGAAGTCATGGGTATAGTGTATAACCATTAAAGTTGAAAAAATGGTATTTTCTATGAACAAAATTTTTGTCTTGCAAAATTCTATCATGTGTTCTCTAGCTTTGTTTCTATCACCAAGAACATATTTTCCAACTACTATTCTTTCCACTTGGTTTCCAACTTTTGCATTCTAATAGTCAATATTAGCCAATGGATCTTGATTGCATGTTTGATCAATATCAGACTGAAAAAGTTGGTAGAATTCTTTAATGTCCTCGTCACTAGTTTTTGTGATTGGTACATAAATTTGGATAATAATTGTATTGTTTGGATTTCCTTCAAGGTGGACAGATACAATCTTACCACAGTTAGTTTTGTACTGTAGACCTGGAAATATACTTATTGACGATAAATGGAACACCGCTTCTCTTGATCATGTCACTTTCTTCATAGTAAACCATATGATTTTCTGATTTAAAAAGCTCAGTACCAGACCATTTCAGCTTAATAACATCTAGGATATCAACTTTTATGTGTTCCATTTAATTTTTGACATCTTCCAATTTTCCTAGATTCATACTTAATACGCTGGAAGTTTTGATTACTGTAGAGTTGTCCAGCTGTTTCTTCTTCCCTGAGTGGCACCTCACCATCTGGCGATGTCCTTGAGGGCTCCGCTCCCACGGGCTTCACCCCACTCTCGTCACCACGGCTGACTCTACTCTGAGAAGGCAGCTCCCCCTCTGAGTGCTTTAACCCACAAGGGCCCGTCCTCCACCACTATCTCACACAGCATTCAGCTTCCATTCATTCGGCCTTGAGGATCAGACCACAGTTTGATTCTATGCATGCGATTTTCGGCAGCTACTCCTGAAGTGGGCAGCTGATTCTTCCTTCACAGTCTGTTCTTTGTCTGGAAGCTCTGCTGAAAGTTGTTCACCTTAGGTCACCCTGCTGGCATTTGAAATACCGATGACACTGCTTCCAGCATCACAGCAACATACAAGCCACCACAGTAGGGCCAACAGGCAAGTGGTAGAACAAACACCAGACTCATGTACATTTAGAAGTGAAATGTTTAATTGTGTGCTTGTATGTTTTCAAAACCAAACTCACTGTCATTGAGTTGAGTCAGATTCAGACCAACCCTATCAGCCAGGCCCTTGTGGGTTTCAAGACTGTAATGGTTTACAAAGGTTGAAAGTCTCATCTTTCTCCCGAGAAGAAACTCATCTTTCTCCTGGTATTGAACTGCATACCACGCAGTTAGCAGCGCAAAGGGGAACCATTATGTCATCAAGGCTTATATATATATATCGTGTATGCATGTATATTTGTATACAAAAGCTGATTGATGTATACAAATGATTCAAAAAACAGAAAATGCTTCACTAGCTCAGGGTTGCTTTGACAAGGTAATTCAGGCTCTTTGAGTTCTTTCTCATGCAGTTTTCTATTCCCCATACTAATAGTTTTACATTTTAGAAAAATAACATTATAACACTCTAGTTATGAGTTCTGCACCTTGAGATTAGATAGCCCTGGGAACATAGTCTGACTTTACCACTAACCAGTTATGCAACAAATATTGGATAAATTTCATAGCCCCTCTAAGCTGAAATTTCAACTATAAAATAAGGTTAATGAAATATTTCTTGCAGAGTTGTCCTGACATTGAAATAAGCAATGTATGTATAGTTAGTTCCTGGCTTACAAGTGAGATTTGTTCCTAGGAGTCTCTTTAAATTAAAGTTGTACATTAGTCCGAACAGGTGCATACGTCTCTTATTTAGCCTTAATTTATCACAACCCAGGAACGCTACTGGCACAGTGGTGAAGCAATAGAAGGCTAATGGGAAGTTAGAGCATTTGAACCCACTACCCACTCACTAAGCACTCAGTGGGAAAAAGGTGAGGCCAGCAGTTGGCTTTTGGACAGATTACAGTGCTGAAAACCATTTAGGGTAGTTCTGCTCAATCCCACAGAGCTTTTTTGGCTCTAAGGCGACAAAATGGCGTCAGATTGGGTTTTGTGCAAGAAAAGACCTTGAACCCTCCCTGTAAGTATGATGGTCACAACTCTAGGGACTTAATGAAAGACTAGGGACTTATTAACAACTTATTAATGAATACCATACAATGAGCAACCTAGACCAATGAAAAAAGGTCATTGCCATCGAGTCGACACCTACTCATAGTGACCCTATAGGATAGAACAGAATGGTCCCTTTGAGTTTCCAATACTGTGACTCTTACAGGAGTAGAAAGCCTCATCTTTCGCCTGTGGAGCATCTGGTCATTTTTAATTGCTGCCTTTGTGGATCACAGCCCTATCCACTGTGCAACCAAGTTCTCCGAACGGCAGGTCTGGGCTGTGAGCAACACATCAGAGAAGGCAGTATAAAACTTTGAAATATCAAAACCAAACTCGATGCTGTTAGGAGTCTGTGCTGACTCCTGATGACACTACAGGACAGGGTAGCGCTGCCCCTCTGGGATTCTGAGACTGTCACTCTTGTCAGGAGTAGTAGCCCCATCTTTCTCCCAACGAGTATCTGGTAGTTTTAAACTGCTGACTGTGTAGTTATCCCCATCTTTTGCCGCACATTTTACTTATATACTATTTTTATCAATCTTGCATTTAAATATAGAAATTGTACTGACTAATAAACAATCATAATTTTTAGTAGAATTTTGCTTTTTTAAAATGTATTCAATGGAAAGTAACCACAACTATGCTCAGTTGTGTTCCTTGAGTTTGGGAACATATATTGTGATCTTTGCCACACAAGTGTGAAGTTTCATCTTTTATTTTTAACTAATGGGAAGTTTTATATATATATATAAAATCAATAATTCAATCATATCAAGCAGTACTTTACAATTGTCACCACAATCAGATTAAAAGCATTCTTCGCCATCCTTGACTCCTTGACATTGACTCCCTTTTACACCCTCCTCCTCGGCCCTTCACCATGCCCCCTCCCCCCAGAAACCCTTATTATACTTCTGTCCCTACAGGTTTATTAATTCTGGGTTTCATATACTGAAAAACAGAAAAACAACACAAATTCAATAGGGTGACCTCCAATGACATAACACATCTGAGATAAACTCCAATAAGAACAAACAGAAAACCAAAAAATACAGAAAATGTTGAAAACCAGATCAGGCCTAACACGGATCAGAGAGAGGATCAACTGACAAGGTTTTAACTGTTCTAATCAGGTTTGTCCTTTTTATCCTCTGTAGTCATCTCTCCACCCCTCTATTGTAGATCCCTCTATTGTAGATCCCCCTATTATAGATAGAGGGAAATCACTGGAGGCTTATGTCCTATGTGGATCCCTCAAATATATCTTGGGTTCCCACTGTCCTCCACTGCCTTCTGCAAACCAAATGCTCACAATTTAAGCTCTGATACTGTACCTTCCTTCGACTTTGTATTATCAGATTGACATCCTTGGGTGACTGAGGATGCTCCCGACAGGGCAGTTCTATGCTGTCTTATAGGATTGGGTTGGTATGAGTTGGGATTTGTCTCAATGGCAATGCTTTTTGACCATCTCCGCTTCACTCCCTCCACTGTATCTCCTGCATGTATATTTCCTCCTTTTCAGAATTGTGTGAAAGGCATCACTGTTATCCCGAGTTTCAATATAAGGCAGCTAAATCAGAAGAATAACATGAAGAAGAACCCTAACTACTCCAGTTGTCTAAAACCACATTGACTTCATTGGCATATTGAGCAACCTGATACTAAAAATATTCAAGGAGAAGCAGAACAATTGCTGCTGCTTAAAATGAGATTTATGTATTCTATGAGTAACTTTAAAAGAAAACCTTTAAAATCCCTTTTTTCCTTGAATTACTATGATTCTGCAAGTTTCTTATAAGATTGCACACCTTATAAGAGGCTATTAAAGGTAAAAGGTTGGTTCTGAAGAAGCAACCTCTTTGCAGGAAGAGGAAGATGCCTGTGATTTGGCATTCAGGTACCATTACTGTGAAATCCAAATGTTGGAAAACTTTTATTACATATGATTTCTCAATCAGTATGCAATAAGTATCCATTCATCCAATGATTAAATGTTACAGATTATTACTGGTATCACATCAGATACTTCAAATACTCTGGAGATTGCTCTACTGACATGGTTATGAATAAAATATAGACAAAAACATTTTTACAATTCCCCAGAGACAAACGCATTCTTGGATTGAACAATAAATAAACAAATGTTCCAATAGAGAGCGAAAAGGAGTACATCCTAAGGCATTAATTGAGAGTAAAGCTTACGTTGAACTGTTGATTTATACTGAGGTCATGCTTTCTAAAGATAATTTAAGGCCTTCATAAAGAAATGGCTCACATATTGATAACTCTTTTTTCTAACCTCATACTTCCAAAGGTTTTATAATAACTCCACAATGATGTGATGTTAATGAGGCTACTTCAAAATTGGTTTGAATTTTTGTAATTTGTGCAGTAAGAGTTGGACAAAGATATGGCAGTCCACTTCTGTGAAGATGTGTAGCCACAGGAACATTGTGGGCCAGGTCTTTTTTTTCCTCTATGGTCAAAATCTGTTAAAGGTGACTCAATGGCAGCGGGGTGGGGTGAAGTGAAAATGTACTAATGAGATACATACATGGATGAGCCTACTTTAATCATCAAAGCCAATTGTACTTTTACAAACTTCATTCGTAAGCATTCACAAATTAGCAAGGCTAAGCAAGCCCCCAAATGCAAGGAATGATGTACATTTGCTTAATGTATATGCTTTTATTCATTCATTATTCATATTTGGGTCCAGAGATAAAAGACTTTGCATAAAACATGTTCAAAATCAATACCATTCTCATATTCTATTACAAATATAAAGGGGGCTTTAATCTCTTGGAAATATTATATTACCTTTCCAGCCCACATGTCTATGACATTTAGTAGTTCATTACATCAGGTCATTAAGGATAACTGGACCAGGACAACCCAAGAAATCCTTTAGGAACTCAGTGCAAGCAAATGAAATTCTTTTCAAAATTGTCAGTAGCCAATGCCACAGTTAATAACCCTCGTTAAAGCTAGTTTTAAACACCCCAACCTGTTAAGTGGATTTAGAGAAAGAAGCACTTCTAGAATAGTGCTCCATCCGACAGAAAATAAGAACATTTTCATGAATCGTCAACACGAACTTTCCCCCCATAACCCTTGAGATTAATGAAAGGATTACAATACATTAAGGAGCACCTTTCTAAGAAAAGTGACATTCAGTAGTAACAGCAAGCATTAAATAGCATTTTGATTGAACTCCGTCCTTTCTCCTTTTCCTCAGATGGGTGGCACCTTTGAAAGGCAATAGCTGCACAACTCTGGAAGCTGTGCGGCGAGTGCACATCCTACTGAGAGGAGCCAGGCAGGATGAGAGCACACCACAGGGCTCCGTCTCAAGAACAAGGTCACTGCTTGACCTGCACAGGAATCCCCTACACTTTCATTCTCACAACTTATCTCGATCTCCTGACTTATCTTAAGTGGCAAGCATTCTTTTCGCATAACCGTTGCGCTTCTCATAGATGTAGTTAATACTCTTGTAGGAACTGTCTCCTGGTGCCACATTGCCCTCAGTTCTAGACAGAAACATAAACAGTGTTTGCTTTAATCGTCTCTTATTCAGAAAGCAACCAGGTTTATGGTGGTGTGGGAGCTGCTCTTAGGTGCCATAGAGTCAGTACTGAACTCTAGCAGCCCTGTGCACGACACAACAAAGCATCACCCCGTCCTGTGCCATCCTCACCATAGCTCCTATTTGGGGTCCATTTGGTCACCATTATGTCAACCAGGCTAGTTGAGGGACTTCTGCTTCTTCACTGTCCCAGTAATTTGCCAAGCATGATGTCTTTCCCCAGTAGCTGGATTCTTCTGACATGTCCAGAGTAGGTAAGATGAATTCTCGTCATCCTTGATTCTAAGGTTCACTCTGTCCCTACAGGGACAATTATAGTAGAATAAACATAAGATGTGCAAGAAAGATAAGTACAAAGTACTTGGAATTAGAGACAGAATGACTTCCAACCTTTTCAATGTTCAGAGAACTTAGTATTAATGCTAAAGGGACTTCTATTTTCATCATTATTGACATTGTTTTGTATCATTCTACTTCATATTAAATGATCCCCTTGAATTTCTAAAACAGTGTAAGTTGAGAGCTATCGTTATTCCTACATAGAGATCATTTAGATAAATCAGACATGGTTATCAAGTAATAATAGTGATGGTTTAGTGTAATTTTTCAAATGTGACTTTTCTAGTTTTGTGGACTCATAACCTGTCCTCTGAAAATCTCCCAAAATTTTTAATTCAATTGGTCAAGCTGTGAATTCCAGATTTTCCATTTATAGGCTGAATATTCATGAAGCAACTCACTAGTGACTATTCTTACTTTTTTTCATGTGTACAATAGTGTAACAGAAGATCAAGTTCCAGAACGGGCATTTCTGTAGACAATTCTATCTGCTCTAATGGAAAGAGAAGTTGGTGGTTTAACACAATAGTTTCTCATCTCAATATTCTAAATAGCTCTCACTGAATGGTGCACAATTTTCCTCCAGGTCCAGCTCAGTGACATGAGTTATTTCATTGAATGATTCTGCTGTCATCAATTCATGGCTCATAGCATGAAACACAGCCTTGAGCTGTGTCTCCATTCCAGACAGCCAAAGTAGGGGGTTTTTAAAGACAAACAGTACTCAAATAGATCTTATTGGAAAATAAAGTTCAACTTCATGTCCAAAAAAGCAGAATGGATGATAAGCTAACAATCTCTCCCACAATCACAAAACCCCTATTTTAATTATTTGATAATATCCATAATTTCCATTGCAGATACTTCATGCCCCTGGAACAGTCTTGCCTTTAATGAAATATATTTATATATGATCCAAATGATGAATCTTTGTGTTTCTCTTATTATGTAGAAGGGGTTCAATTTTAAAATAAACATTTGTGCATGGAAAAAAATTAAGGCTCTCCTGGATAGTATACAACTTTCAGGAGACAGTTACATGATATCCACCTCCGACCAAAGGAAAATAGCCCCGTGTATAGAGGGGACGGCAATTCCACCCAGAGAAAGCACTGTGTAGGAGTGTCTGTTCTCTCTGGTGTTTGTCTATAAATACTTCTTTCTAATCCAAACCCCAGATGATCTAATTAAGAAGAGAAGGAAGGATAAGATAATTTAATTTAGCGTGCAATTATCTTTGAACTAAATAACATTTTCATTTAATTAAGAAATAAGCTATTACTACATTTCTCATGTGTATTGCACACCTCCAATTGAATAAATATGCATCAAATTGATAAATGCACCTGCATTTCCTCTGCATGGCCAAGAACATTATGCACATTGATGAAGAGACTGAAAATTGTCAGGCTTATGGAAACCCTACCTCTCATGATGAAAGGGAATAAAAGCCTAACAATGATGATGAGGCGGGTACAGAACCAGGAATCTCCTACTTCCGTGTATGCAGAGCCTCTAGGAATCGCAACTCTCTCCATGGCTCCAAGCAGCTCCATTTCTCGCCATGAAACACGCATCTCATGGATGACTCTGTGTGTGCACCTACACATTCTGGAAGAACCCCAGAACTTCGATGAGGCAATTGATGTCTTCACAATCTAATCATTCAATTGTCTATGCACAGTACTGATGTGAACTTGAAATAAAAGTCTGCTCTAAAAGGAAACTACCGAAAACCACGCCAAAAGGACAGGATTGGCCACATACAGGAACCATATCTGACACGTTTAATGAGTGACCGATAAATTAGATAAAACCATCGAATGTATGATAAAAGCAGGGTATCATGTTATTTTTTAATGTGTCGATTACCCAGTCAATGATATGAAGGGCCCTGACCAATAATTTAGGAAGCAAAAATGTTGATTCCAGTGTTTACTTCCCATATAAATATATAAAAAGTGAATTATTTAAAATGCCACACAAAGCATAAAAATGATAAATGTATTTTATTGTAGTGACCTAAAGAAAACAGGAATGTGGTTACTTTGCTATTGCATCTTATTGGTTTATTCCCAGACTCTAAATTACAAGTCTCTGGCCTTAAGGAAGGGAAGCCCTGGTGAAGCATTGGGCTTCTAATCACAAGGCTGGCAGTTCAAAACCACCACCTGCTCTCTAGGAGAATCACAAGGCTATCTACTCCAATGAAGACTTATACTCTCCAAAAAAGTAATTCTACTGAGTCCTATAACATCTCCAAGAACTGAAATAGACTTGATGGCATTGAGTTTGAGTTTGGGTCATTAAAGAATTTCTAATTTAGCATATATATATTTTAAATCATTTTATTGGGGGCTCGTACAACTCTTATCACAGTCCATACATACATCCATTGTGTCAAGCACATTTGTACATTTGTTGCCATCATCATTCTCAAAACATTTGCTTTCTACTTGAGCCCTTGATATCAGCTCCTCATTTTCCCCTTCCCTCCCAAACCCTTTATAATTTATAAATTATTATTAATTTGTCATGATTTACACTGTCCAATGTCTCCCTTCACCCACTTTTTTGTTTTTCATCCCCCAGGGAGGAGGTTATATGTAGATCCTTGTAATCAGTTTCCCCTTTCTACCTCATCTTCCCTCTACCCTCTCGGTCTTGCCACTCTTACCACTGGTCCTGAGGGATTCATCTGTCTTGGATTCCCTGTGTTTCTAGTTCCTGTCTGCACCAGTGTACATCCTCTGGTTTATCTTTCTGACGCTCCTCCTGTGACCCAGCAGTGTGGCATTTCCCTCTTAGTAACTCTCCTGCGCTGATTTCTGCGTAGTCCCTCTGGTATGTGTAACTCAGTTGCCATCTTCCTATCATGTTTATTATAAAGTAAAATAGCATGCACAATGATTAGAAAGAACGTAAAATGATCTGAGACCCAAGTCAAGTTTTTTTCAAATGTGAAAGATAGTCATATGAAATTATACTAAAAATACCCAAGTGATATTAATTAATATTTGTAACACATTTCACTTCAGCCTACACCTAATAGCTATTTCTTAAGAATTAAAATAGCCAATTATTATAAATAAATTATGATTTTATTTAATCTCAAAAAGGAAAATAATTTGCAACATATTGAACTACTATTTATGTAAAGTTCTCTGCTTTTAATCTTAAGGTATTTTGTATTTCTATTATTAAGATAACCAGACATAAAAAGAGACTGTTTGGTTGGTTTATTCAGTTCAGTTGTTGAGAGATAAAATCAGGGCCCCCCATATATGTATAAGAAATAATTCTATTTTAAGACATAATTTGATATCAAGAAAGTATCCCAGTCCAGTCCAATTCAAGCCCATGGGCCCAATGTTAGCTGGACCTTCTTCATACAGGTCACTGCAGGAAGGTGAAGTGGGATGCAGGGAGACCACAGGCTAAGTGCACAGTCATTGGGATCCAAGGTCCATAGAAATAGGGCCAGGTGCCAACAGCTTGGGTGTTGGCTCTAAGTGTCAGTGCCCCCTTTGATGCCTGCTTACTTGGAGGAAGGCACAGAGTCCCAGTAGGTAGGAAGGTGAATGGTTAGTGGAGGATAGTGGGGGGCGGGGGGAGATTCTTAATATCTCTGTTACTAAAAAGTCACACCCCCTGACACCTAATTGAGAAGATTGACCCCAAGCTTGCACTTTCACACAGGTGCAAACCAAACCAAATACTGGCTGATTTGGTCTGGAACCAAACCAAACACTGCCTGATTTGGTCTGATGCTGACTGATAGCCATCTCCGTGGGTTTCCCAGACTGTAACTGTTTATGGGAGTAGAAAGCCTCGTCTTTCTCCTGAGTTTTTGAATTGCCCACCATGCAAGTTGACATAAAATCTAAGTGCCACAGAGATCATTGGGACTCTCTTTGCCAAGTAACTGGAAACTGCAGAACCGCTACCCATAATCCCATCTGTAAGTGTTTCACTATCCCATTAGAAATTGTGTTTCATTTCTCTTATATTTTACTTAGCTATATCAAATTGGATGTTACATTTGTAAATAGTTTACTCCCAGTCGTTGTTAAATTAACAACCAAAGGAATAGAAATGCCAATTATGTCATTAAAGAACACTTTTGAAGTGAGCGATCATATTTTAGAAGCATTAGGATGTTCTGTTGAATCTTTTATGACAAATATAACTATTGAGGCATCACACTTCTTGATGCTATTAACTTGTGGCCTAATCAACTGGGGAATCTAGAGATCTATCCATTATGACAAAGGATGGCTACGATACTTGTTTGAGAAATGGCAATACATGCAGCACTTTGGTTTGTCATCAAAGCTCTTTAAAAATCACTTCATTCACAACCCTAGAGATTGTTTTTTTTTTTTTTATCACTTTTCTTCCAGGCAAACTTATTTTATTTGTATTGCTTGAATTTGCTGAACTTCTTCCTGCCTTATGCACTTTGCTCTTTTTGCTGTCTCAAAAAATAATAATAATCTTCTGCATCCTTTATTTGGCTCAAGTCCCAGTGTATTTTATTCTTATATAAATTTTCTCTTTTAACACAATGATAATTTATTTTAAAACTCAAAACATTGTACATAGACTCGGATAATCCCCATACCCAATTTTTCTACTGCTATTAATTTACCTTTGTTACAATCAACAGAACAAACCAATACACCAAGCAAAGTTTATATGCATTCTTCTCCAAACTTCTACAGCTCTTCACAGAAGATCTATGGAGCAGATCACACTTTTAGATCACTTTAAGGGAGAATACTTCCCCACCCAAATTGATCTGTGTGTGAGCTTCCTGGTTATTTTTTAGAGAAAGTATCCATTTCATTACATCTATCAACGGTATTTATGTCATAGATACTACAGAGCTGGATCTTCCAGCTTTGGTAGACTGCTGGATTTTTACCCAAAATCTCTTTTCAGGAGAGTGAGAATGAAAAAAAACAGCGCAGTCTTTCTCATTGTCCCAACTGCAAATGCCCCGCAACAAAAATGAACAAACGTAATCTGTGAATGTAAGCAATCCCTAACAGGGCTTTACTACAGCTACATGACGATGGATCAACATTTGAAAAGGAATCAGTATAATTCACCAGATCAATAGGCTGAAGAAGAAAAATTATATGATTACATCAGTTGATGCCAAAAGAGCATTTGGCAAAAGTTATACATATTGATAACAAAAATCTTAGCAAATTATGTATAGACAGCTTTTTCAATTTGCTAAACAATTCATACCCAAATTAACAACCTATGACTCACATCATATTGATGATGAGAAACTGTGTACTTTCCTCTAAGATCAGTAACAAGTCTAGGATGTCTTCGTTCCCAACCCCTATTACCATAACTGGGGAAGAATATTGAAAGTACCACTGACTGCCAAAAGAGCAAATAACTCTGTTTTGGAAAAAGTAAAACCAGAATGCTCCTTCAAGGTAAGGACGACAAGACTGTCTCATATACTTTGGACATGTTGTAAAGAGAGACTGATCCCTAGAAAAGGACAGTGTGCTTGGAACAGCAGAGGGGCAGAGACAAAGAGGAAGCCCCTCTACCAAATGGACTGACACAGGGGCTACAACAATGGGTTCAAACATCAGAACAACTGTGAGGATGGTGCGGGGTGAGTGGTGTCTCGTTCTGTTGAACATAGGATAGCTATAAGTCTAAACCAGCGACAGGACACCCAGCAACAGCACCGGCATACTACTGAGTGGCTAGCTCATGGAATGAACTAAAGAGAAGATACAAAATGTGTGCAGGTTGGACAGGAAAAAAGAAAGGAAAAGTTCTCCTTTACAGATGTTCTGATCGTCTATTGCAAAAATCTCAAAGAATTAACATAAAACTTGTGAAACCAATAAACATTTCTGGCTGGACCACAGAACACAGGTAAATGTAACAGTTAATTGACCTTTTATGTACCAGCAATGAAAACCTGGAGTTTGAAATTAACTAAATAACACCGTAATGCAACCATAATAACGCCATAAATCAACAAAATAATGTTGATTCTAACTTGCATCCCACTACCCTCAAGTTGATTCCACTTGTAATGATCCCGCAAGAGAGAATAAAATGTTTTATATAAGCGATACCGTTTTGAACTGCAGACCTTGCATTTAGAGGTTTAACACAACACATGGCACCACCAGTGTTCTGTGAGGGCATTTTGTCGCAGAGACCTTATGTATTACAGTGCTTTTCTTAAAAAAAAAAACAACACATATTCTGAGAATTTTTATCTTCTAATTGGTATGCTTAGCCCATTCACCTTTAAAGTGACTATTGACATATTTTCAACTGCTTTTTGTTCTTAACCTTTCTTCCTGTTCCTGTTTATTTTCTTCAATCTCTGGTTTTAATTGATCATTATATATTATTCAATTTCATTTATTTTCTTGACACATAAATGATTTATTATGCTTATAGTCTTAGTCCTAGAGGTCCTGATTCCATGGTCTTAGAGTCCATCTTCGAAGAATACTATTTTCTTCAAACTTTGTATAAGTGCTTTGTAACAATTTCCCCAACACCCCTCCTCACCCGTGTGCCATTGATATTTTATCTATATATTCGAAATTCACTTGTACTCATCGTTATTAGCTCGATGGTAGTGACTTTGGTTTTTTGATCTATGGTACAACCTCAAACAATGTTTTTAATTTAAACATGTGGTCGTATTTTAATTGATCATTTAACTCTTCATTGTTCCTCCCCAGCACCCTTTTCCTCAACCTGTTTTTACTGGGAATGGAGGTAGCGGTAAGGTTTAATATTAAACCTTAGGACATCAGTGAAAGGGTTATTCAGTAAGGAGCCATGCTACTCCAAGTAGCAAGGAAGCATAAAAATAGATAGAAAGCGTACTCCACAATAGAAACCTTTTTTAACTGCTCCTGTTAAGCTGTTATTACAACTCTTATTAACCTATGAAGCGGAATAAGGTTTGTTGTTATTAGGTGCCTTCATGTAAGTTCCTACTCATAACAACCTAAGTACAATTGAACACAATATTTGCCGACTCCTGTTCCACCCCCACATTCACTGGGTGTTTGAGCCATTGTTACACCTATTGTGTCAACCCATCGCCTTGAGGGTCTTCCTCTTTTTTGGTGATTCTTTACCTCATCAAGCAGGATGCACTTCTCTACACACTGATCCCAAAAAGGTTTAAAGACCTTTATTTATTTATTTTATTTTTAAATATTTATTTTTCAACGTTTTTATTGGCATAGGATTCACATACCATACAACTTATGCTCATCATTACTAGTTCCCTTCTTCCCCCAACCTCTGCTGCCTGCCATACGCCCCAGAAACCATTCATCCAATTAACATCTCTATTGATTTACCTATCCTGGATTTCAAGATAGAAAAACGTTAAAATAAATGAACAAAAATAACTAAGTAAAACAGATTAACAATGAAAAGAAAGCAGAGCATATTAAAAACTAGGATAAATCTAAATGGATCATCAGGGAGATCAAATGATAGTATGCTAAATTGTAAGGTAATGCTGTCTGCAATAATCCGCTTTCCCAGCCATTTTGCCGGTTAGCAATGCTATTCACGTGCCTGGGCCACCATTCATTGAGCACCATAAGGCAAGAGGTTTGCACCACCTCGCCGTCCAGTGGCTGTCAGTTCTCTGCCCTTGGGCGAGTGATTATCTTCTCTCACTGAGGAGTTCCAGTCTGAGTTCCGACAGCTATGTGTGCGTTTGAGGTAAAGCCGAGTTCACCGGGAGACGGCGTTTACATGTAGGGTCCTTGTGGTAGGGTCTATGAAGGAAGCAGTGAATCGCAAAAGAACAGAGTCTAAAGTCCTAGTGATCCCAGTGTAGCACACTGACTGGGTCACAAAAGGCTACACCGGCACTAGATCAAAAGTCTCTAATTAGGAACCTAGTGCCAGTTATCTTCTCCCCTTGGTTCCACCTAAGGATTGTTAGGCACTGTTTCCCACTGGGAGGTGGCTCCTTCCCGGTTTTCTACCAGCAGAGATGTACCTGCGTTCTCGGGGACATACGTACCAGCCTCCCCTCATCTCCTTGAGCTTCCAGTAAGGGCTCCTTATCACTCTGATGGGCATGTCTGTTGGACTGTGGTGACTTTGCACAATTGTGTATGGCAGTAATCGAATAATTCTCCCCCTCTCCCCAGAGCTTGAAAAACGAACCCAGGCTGAGCTGAGGTCTCCTCCACTGCACTGGTTTTGAAGGCATTTAGCGAAGGTGATAGGTTTTTCCTGGATGCTAGGCAGGCTGTCTACCTCAGTGGTTAGGGGGCTGGATTCAAAGAATGCATGGCTTCAGAGCAGTGGCCTGACTTCTTCGTGCTATTTATAGTGGGCTCTTACAATATTGTTTCCTTTTGTGATTGACTTACTTGACTCAGCATAAGACTTCCCAGGGCCCCCTCCCCCCTATGCCATGAGGAGCTTCATGGTTTCATTGCTGGATGCATGGTCAGCCATTGTGGGTGTGTGCCAGGGTCTCCTTATCCATTCTTCTACTGATGGGCGTGGCGGGGGGGGGGCGGGGGGGAAGGGGGGTCCAGACTTTTGTTATTGTGAACTTTGTGGCAATGAACATGAAAGAGCACCTGTCTGTTTGTGTTTAGTCTCTATTTCTCTGGGGTCTATACCCAACAGAGATATTGCTGTGCTGTGATACTCAAAGTCAGCAGTTTGAACCACCAGATATTCCTCAGGAGAAATTGAGAATTTTTATACTCCTGTAAAAAATTATTCATAGGATAATTCTACCCTGTTGGCAACTAGCTACTTGATGGTAGAGAGTTTGCTGTTTTGGTTTTCATAGTGTTATTCTTCGTAGCATCAATGTATTGTGTTGTCTGGGCATTCTCTGTTTAAGGAGAATATTTATTCAACTGAGCCAAATTTTCACCTGTGCTGTGTGAACTTCCATGACTACAGATTGGGTATGGGGGAACTTCTAGTTGATATTAGGTAAGTTAGGAATTTACCTGTAATGTCTTATAAAAATCCCTCCATAAACCTAGTTCTAATGATAAATTGCAGATAACATTTGTGAACTACCAGGGGATTAATTCTTAGGGCTCAGGACTGAAATTATTTTTTACTTCAAAGGAAAATATTGAGCCAGTACAAGATGATCTTGTTAAATCTTTTCACAGAATGTCTCCAGATATTTCTAAGTTTTTAAAGACATTTAATTTTTATATAATTTATGGTATAGTTTTAAATTAATTTCAATGAAACTTTATATGAATCAAAGCCCAAGACATATTAATTAATGCTTTTGAATCTTACTATTTTTTAAAATGAGAGTACAATATTTAAGTGTATATAGAATTTTATTTTGAACATATGAATATACAATTTACTGCACTTTTGTCCTGATGATTCAATATATAGCCAAAGCACTAGCAAACACACATGCATGCACATGAGTGTGCAAATACACAAGATATGAAATCCTAAAAATACAAAACTAAAACTAATTTTACATTTGCCATGTGCTTATCAAAATTCAGGAAAGAATAAAGGGGTCCAGAAATTAGACTAAATCTTCAGAGTGGCTTGGGATAAGTTATTCAGCATTGAAATTCAGAATTTGGAGGTTCAGTATTTGGCTTTGATCCAGCATCTATAGCGATATGAGAAAAGTGCTTTTTTGTTTTGTTTTTGAAAAGTGCTTATTGTACTAAGTCGTGTTCCCAACTGATAAGGAGTAGAAAAGTTAATATTATTATCGTTGTTTTGGAGCAAGCCTGCCTCATGTGCACCCACCACCATTGTAGACTCCTCTTCAATTTCTCCTGAGCCCTGGAACTGCACCCCTACACACCCCAGATCAGCCCTTATTGTCTCTGCTCAATGGCTTTTGCACATTCTCTTCCTTTCCATGGAGAACATTTTCCCGACTTGTACCTTCATGTCTCCATCCTCATTCTTGACACTTGTCACTCACCCACTACCCCTGTTCTTGGCTCGGTCAAATATATCATTTGTTCTGACAGGACCTTTCTTCTTCTTCAAGCACATTTCACAGTTTTAACACGTTTTTTTAAATTATGATTGCTTAATTAGTTGTATCTTGCTCCAACACTCAAGGGAAAGTTCCCTGTGGTCATGGCCAGTATCTAATGGCTGTCACTGTATACTTAATGTTTCGTGTAACAATTTACACCCATTGGCTACAAAGCAATATTGTTCAATAAATCAAAGATGAAAGGTATAGGTACCCCCATACCGCATTCTCTCACCCCCTTCAACTCTATCCTCAAATATCACAGCCTTAGTGAGCATATTCTCTGACCAGTCTACTGAGCATGACAGCACATTCACCTCTCCTCTGCCTTCCTTTTACGTCTTCCTACCCTCATTCTTCACCTTGTAGGTAATGTCACAGAATCCATTGCTATCTGACACACAACATATTTAAGTGGTTTATAACAATGACTCTTAATATAATTAATCTTTATACCACCAAGGATTTTAATTTTTTTAAACCTAAAACTTTCTTCCAATCTAGTAAATACTCTATAACTGATGGGTTTGATATGACATTATTTTGGCTAGTATTGGAGCATTTAACCATTTGCACTGCCCAAAGACCCCTTAGAAATGGCTGAATAATGAATAAGATCATACAAGATGTAATTATTGGTTCCTCAATTTACTAATGTATGATATTATGAAGTAACAATATTCTTAAACTCAGCTTCAGTTTTGAAAAAAAATCATCATTTTGAGTGTATACTTCCCTTAGTGTGTTGCCAGTCACAACAGTATTAATAATGGAAGCACCACTCTTTGACCATATTTGCCATCTGTATTTTAAAAGAATGAACTGTTTTGGGTGGTGGAGGGAAATTGCATATTGCACGTCTAACTGCGAGGCCAGGAGTTAAAGATCTCCAGTCACTCTGTGGGTAAAAGGGGGCGCTCAACGCCCATAACGAGGTCCATGTCCGAAACCCACAGGGACAGTTCTACCTAACAGTCCCTATGAGTATGCATCTACTCAATGGCAGTAACTCTGTGCTAGGCCGGGTACACTAGAGAAACAAATTCATAGAGACTCATATGAGTGTAAGAGAGTTTTATATAAAGGGCAATTGTACATTAAGAAAGCATCCCAACCCTGCCCTGTCCAAGCCCATAAATCTGATAGTAGCCCAGATGTCTGATACCAATCTATAAAGTCCTCGTCAGACTCATGAAACACATGCAATGATGTCGAATGCAGATGATCACAGATCAATGGGTAGAAAGTATTTGGATCCAGTGGTGGTGTAAGCATCTCAGCGCTGGCAGGGGTCTCCACGTGGCTTCTCTAGTTCCCTGGTTGCTTCAGGTTAGGTCCATGTGGCTTCTCCTCAGGGATGTGTCCAAGGGAGTCAGCAGAGAAAGATAGTGTCTCCCTCGTCCAAGAAGGATGCTGAATTTCCCAGAATTCTCAGGAGAAGGCCATGCCCACCAAGAGGCCTCACTTGCTATGATCTGATTGACAGGCTAGACTCCACCCCTACACTCTTACTCCTCAAATTGACAAATGATTATATAACTACCACAAACTCTCACCAAATAATTGAGTCTCTTTCACTGCTAGAGAGTTGATTCAGATTCATAGCAGTTTCTTATTATACTTCTTCACCAATATGAACTTTTAGAATACTAAAATGACTACCAATGCTAAAATGAATAATTACATAAAGCTGATATTTATTACACTATTTTAAATGCCAATATAAACAGCATCTTCTACTACTATAGAAAAAACTTCTTGATTGCTATTTTAATATTGCTCATAAAGTCATGAATAACCTAATTCAGAACATCACCCAGTAAATATTTGTGAAATGATTCAAGATTATCCAGAAGGATAAATTTCAATTTTGAAAAACAGACACCACCACCACAAAAATACCTTTTGCAAGAAAAAATGTCATTGAATCTTATCAGGCAGAATAATAAGTTGTTTCATTAAAATATGCATGCTTGCAAGATAAGAAGGGTGAATCAAGTTGCGTTATGTTGAAATTATGCTTCAGAGATACATTCAGTCAATAGGCTAATACTTATTTAATATGAGCTATTGGATGGCCATTGAGTTAGTCTAGGTAGACTAGAGAAACAAAATTCCTAAACACTCCTATTTTATAAGAGAGAGTTTTATATAAAGGGTAATTGTACTTTAAGCATCTCAACCCAGTTCAGTCTGAGTCCATTCCAAGCCCCAAAATCCAACATTAGCCCATATGTCCAACATCAATCTACAAAGTCCTCCCCAAACTCACAAAACACACGCAATCACGCCAAATGCAGGAGGAAAGCTGAATCAGTGAGCATGTGAGCATCTCAGTGCTGGCAGGGGTCTCCCTGTGGCTGCTCCAGCACCCAGCCCTGCTTCAGGGCAGGACCATGTGGCTTTTCCTCAGGGATGTCTTGCTGGAAGTGAGCCTTGCCAGCTGAGATAGAGAACTAGCTAGCTAAGGCAACCACAACTGGTCCGACCATCAGAGAACAAGAGACCAGAAAGGCGAGGCTCACCGAGCCATTTATCTCTCTACCCTTCAATTAATCCCACATGAGTACATTGGCCAGGTTGGCACAATAAACCTTAACTATCACAGCCATTAAGCTACATCTGGAAATGATTTGAAATGCTCTTATCTGATCTAACACCTGGTAGGGTTCAGTCTATCACCTTAAAATGTAATTTCAAATTTTGTCCCCCTTGAAAGACAATTTTAAGTTCTTCTTTAGGAGACATTAGATTTACACTGGAGAAGGGTTGATACTTGTGAAACAAGACAGTAGCAAAAGACCCAATGTCTAATACGTCACAGCAGATTAAAACAACTATAATGATTTCATGCAATTGGCTCTAGGTAAATCCAGCCACTTTTTTCAATTCTGTTTTTAATAAAATCTATCACCATTTTAGACTGACTTCTTAATAAAATATAATTTACAAAGTTCGTAGGTTGATGCATCAGATGCTTCTTTTTTGCCAGTGATAAAGTGATAAATAGTATATTAACTAATAGAGGATCAAGGAAAACTTTTCCTTCATCCATGTTTATAACATCTGATTCTTAAATGACCCACAATAGCATACAAATTTGACATTCTTAAGCCATGTGACTCCCCTTAACTGTGCATTAAATACAATTGACTACAAAGACCAGCTCTCTCAGCTGCATATCTGTGAATAAGAGCTGCATGTTAAAGCCCAGAAAAACGTCCTCACTACCTCTGATTTTTAGGGGAGCAATCCCCCCTGTGGCAAGGAACAAGATTTTAAATTTCCTGAACTGTATAAAAGGCAATGATTTTCAAATTCAATCCATGTAGTGGTTTCTGTATATCACAAAGTTAAAATTACCTTTTTTTCATGATATACCTCTACACAACACAGAGAAGCACGTTTTACATAAGAAATGGTTTTCCTCGCTATTCTGTGTAGGACATATCTGTTCTGCCTGGAAGTATTCTTTTTCAATGGTGCCAATTTTACAAAGAAAGTAAAATGTGTTCTTCCACTGTCTGAGGAGAAAGCCATAGTCGCTATCAAGAAGACACAGCTATGTAAGATTTACCATACTTCCTACACAAGTGTTTCTTGTTAACAAGTTTGCATAGAATCAAACTTCTTCTTACAAAATCTACTGACAAATGCAGAATCTGTGATTGTGTTTAGCAGAAGGCTGATCAAGGGTTTTGATAAGCTCTAGCATTCAAAAATAAAATAATTAATGCTGTCATAGGGCAGATACTGCAATGAGATTTCCATAGACTCTAAAATTAGTATTAAGAATGATATAGGTAGTAATCTTTGGCTATACGTTGTAGGTATCCATTTGTAATCAGCTTAAATCATTATCCAAAAAGCTAAGATGTTTTAGAAACATAAGAAGACAAACACAAGAAAAATCTAAATATGTGTCTGAGTAGAATTGTGCTCAATGGGGTTTCGGGGGCTAATTTTTGAAAAAGAACAGAAAAGGATTGTCAAACCATTCTTTCAAGTTGCCTGTGAGTGAACTCAACCCTCAACCCTTTGGTTAGGAGACAAATATGTTCTGTTTTAGCCAGCAAAATGATAAACTCTTTAAAATCCATGTGTTATATATAAAATTGTGTAACCCCCATTAAGATATACAGGTTATAGCAGCAGCTATCTGATATGATTAACACACAAGAAAAGAAAAATTAAAAAGAAAAAAAAGAAAAGAAAAATCCACAAACCCTGACACTTTCCAGTACAATAAACGCAACTAAAAGACCTCATTGTCTTTTTTTAAAATCATTTTATTAGGGGCTCATACAACTCTTATCACAATCCACACATATACATACATCAATTGTATAAAGCACATCCGTACATTCTTTGCCCTCATCACTCTCAAAGCATTTGCTCTCCACTTAAGCCCTCTGCATCAGGTCCTCTTTTTTTTTCCCCCTTCCTTCCCCCTCCCCCCTCCCTCATGAGCCCTTGATTAACCACAGATTGTTATTTTGTTATATCTTGCCCTATCCGGAGTCTCCCTTCACCCCCTTCTCTGGCGTCCATCTCCCAGGGAGGAGGTCACATGTGGATCCTTGTAATCAGTTCCCCCTTTTCAACCCACTCACCCTCCACTCTCCCAGCATTGCCCCTCACACCCCTGGTCCTGAAGGTATCATCCACCCTGGATTCCCTGTGCCTCCACCCCCTATATGCACCTGTGTTACAACCTCTGCCCTATCCAGTCCTGCAAGGTAGAATTCAGATCATGGTAGATGTGGGGAGGAAGCATCCATGATCTGGGGGAAAGTTGTGTTCTTCATCGGTACTACATCGCACCCTGACTGACCCATCTCCTCTCCTAAACCCCTCTATGAGTGGATTTCCAGTGGCCGACACTTGGGCCCTGGGTCTCCACTCAGCACTTCCCCCTTCATTCACTATGGTATATATATATATATATATATATATATATATATATATATATATATATATATATATACATATATATATATATATACATATACATATATATACACACATATACATATATATACACACACACATATATATATTCTTTTTTTTGCATGATGCCTTATATCTGGTCCTTTGGCACCTCATTGTCTTAAGTGTAAAGAGAGTTACAGGTATGGACGTAGCTAACTTTTCATATGATTGTGTAATATCCTACACTGTACTACAATAAAAAGAAATATAACCACCATTTTCTGTCAGTTTGATGAGGAAAGAAGACTATGGCTCTCCGCGTGGGCTACATCTCACCTGTAAAACCAGAATCCTATAACTGGGCTAAGAAAGACCACCATGAAAATAGCATACTGCTGTTAGATGGCAATACATGCCAAAGTCTTCCCAATTTTATGTGGAATCAATTAAATAGTGCAAATCAGATTTTTTCTGCTTTTTGTTGTTTTTCTAAGACAAATATTAAATTTATCAGCAATTTCATTGAACTAGGCTCCACAAAAAAACACATAAACAGTTGTCAAGAAATCAAATGATGCATTGCATTAGGCAAATCTGTTATAAATGATGCCCTTAAAATATTGAAAAACTAAACTGGAGTTTGAAGACTTAGGTGTGACTGGGTGGCCAAAGCCATGCTCTACTTTATTTTTATAACTTCATGATAATTTACTTTATTACTCTTGTCTGTTAATATTGAAGGCAAAATTTTTAAATCAGAATCTTGATCAACATAACTGTCTTCCTCCAGAAGTTTACATAACCAACACAAACCAGATTTTGGCTTTCTTACAATTTAACATTCATATTTTACAATTTATTTTTATTTCCAATAATCATGAGTTACCGGTTAAGTAAACTACTAAATGAAATATTGTAGTATGCTAGAAATTCTTACTTTGAGTTGTGTGGGTACTTTAAAATACAGCTTTGATAAATTTAAGTCATCTTAAAATTTTTATCATTTGCTTTGAATAAGCATTTATTCTTTCTTTAAAAATACTCTTCACTGGAGTCTTTCAACACCATTCCCTATCTTTAGTGGATCTTCTACCCAAAACATGAATAGGAAATAGCAATACATTGGAGTGCTAAATTTTGTTAGAAAAATTGATAAAGATTAAAATGCCATGTTAGTGCGGATAGACTAGAGAAATAAATCCATAGACAACTCATATGTGTATAAGAAAGAGCTATATGCAAAGAGTAATTATACAAAGAAACATCCCAGCCTAGTCCATATCAAGTCCATAAGTCCCATATTAGCCCAAATATCTGATACCAATCTAAAACTCCCTCTTCAAACTCATGAAACACATGCAATGACGGCAAATGCAGGAAGATCACAGGCCAGTGGGAGGGAAGTCTTGTAGATCCAGTGGTGGTGTAAGCATTTCAGTACTGGCAGAGGTCTCCATGTGGCTCCTCCAGCTACATAAATCTGGCTTCATCAGCCTCTCTTCATTTGGTTTCTCTTTAGGAGTGTCTCGCAGGGAGTGAGCAGAGAGAGGAAACACAGGAGTTCCCAGAATCCTCTGGAGAAAGTCATGCCCACACAGAGGTCTCATTGGCCATATCCTGATTGACAGGCTAGACTCCACCCCTACACTCTTAATCCTCAAAATGACACCAGATTATGTAACTACCACAAATGCTACTAACACCGATTCTAGGGGGGAAATGTGCTTTAATTAATGGGGTTTATATATTTGCATTTTCTTATTTATAAATGAAAAATAAATGAACAATGGTCACCTATCAACCTTAATGATTAAAAATAAGAGTTTTGCAATGATATCAAAATAAGACACCAGTTAAAAAAAAGTGTGTTTTCTGGGCACTTACTGTCAAAGCAAAATAATTCTCATGAGACTCATTTCAAGCACTTTTCCCCTAATGATATCATCATGCTGCCATAACTCAGTAAGGAAGTTTTACCAAAAACAAACTATGATTATAGGAAAGACATACATGGACACTTCACACTTATAATATGACAGTATATTCTAATGCTTCCAAATGCTATGTACATCAACTAATGGTGTGTATCAGAAAGTTTTCTGTTCTTTGTTGTTTTTCAAAGAAAGATATACATTTTGAGAGGAAACTATTTTAATTATGATTTTGTTCATAAATTTTCTTCCCATGAATTTCAAAGATGTACATTAAAGTCTATTCTCTAAAATAACATCACTTCTAAAAGATTATTAATAGTTATGACTCTTTTAAATGAAGTGTAACAGCAGTAATTGTGTGTCTTGAGTCATCTCAACGGCAAATGATGCCTAAATCAATAGAAGATGACACTCATACACCATTTGTCATTTTGCATCATATGGAAGAAATTTAATTACATAGTTATGTGGTCTATGGTCTGTTGGGATGGCACAATAACCAAAGCTTGTTGTTGAAAGAGAGATATAAGGAATATGTTTATGCCAGGCTGATAAATTTCTGATTCAATGTTTAGCTTTGCCACAGAAGAGGTGGTCAAAGGAGAAATAAATCCCAGAAATGATTGAAACTTAAAAGGTCCTCATATATTTACAGAAATTTCTTGTCTGATGTTTGACTTATCTCTTTCAGAATATATATATAATATATATTATATATATATTATATATAATCTCTTTCAGAATATTATATATATATAATAGTATAGTCACTGTTCACTGCCCTTGAATAAGTCCTTGGTTCATGGTGACTATGCACAGCAAGATCAAAATGAATTTATAGAAGTGGATAACCAGGTATTTCTTCCTAATCTCCTGGAAGCTCCACTTTATTCAATATTCAATATTCAATTATTCAATATCACTCAAACCCCAATCAAACTCCCTGCTACTGAGTCAAGGCCAACTCATAACAACCATATAGGACAGGGCCGAACTGCCCCTGTGAGTTTCTGGGACTATAACTCTTTACAGGAGTAGAAAACCCCATATTTCTCCCACGGAGTGGTTGGCAATTTCAAACTGATTTTAGGGTTAGCAGCCCAATGCATGACCTCTTTGCCTGCAGAGTCCCAACCCCATGCAACCCACTACCGACAGACAAGTAGTGACTGTACTTGAACTGCACTGGCTGGGAATTGAACCCAGGTCTCCTAGGTAGAAGGTGAGAAATCTACCACTGAACCATAATTGCAGTTGATAACAGAAGACTCTCACTGCCAGTGAGACTACTCATAGTGACACTACAGGACAGAGTAGAACTTCCCTTTTAGATTTTGGAAATTGTAATTCTTTACAGGAAGAGGAAATCTCACCTTTCTCCCAGAGCAGCTGGTGGTTTTGAACTGCTGACCTTGTGGTTAACAGCACCATGCATAAACTACACACCAACAGAGCTCCTACAGAAGAATCTAGTGGTGAAATTTTAGTATATGAGTAAAAGTCAAAAGCACTCTGCCTGTTCTTAGAGAATAAGATACCCCCAACAAATCAAAGAGTAACATATTCCTAATTTTGTTAGGTCTATCTGGTGGCTGTTGTTGCTATTAGGTGCCAACGAGACCATTTTGACTCATAGGAACACCATGAGCTATAGGACAAAACCCGGCTTTGTCCTGCCTCAGTTTCACCGTTGTGATGTTTGAGAGCATTGTTGCAGCCAATGTGTCCATCAAACTCATTGGCATTCTTTCTCATTTTTTGCTGACCCCTACTTTATCAAGCATGATGTCCTTTTCCAGGAATGGGTCTCTCCTGATAATTTGTCTAAAACCTCATCACCCTTGATTACAAGGAGCAGTCTGTCGGTGCTTCTTCCAAGGTGGAGATACATGTTCTTCGGACAACTCAAGATGCTTTCCATATTCTTTGACAACACAGTGATTTGAATGCATTGATTCTTCTGTGATTGTCCATATTCATGGTCCACATGCTTATCAGACAAATGAAAATACTATGGCTTTGGTCGCCTGCACCTTTGTCCTCAAAGTGACAGCCTTTTTCTTCAGCACTTAGAAAATGGGGATGTGCAGCAGCTTTGTCCAGTGCAATGCACTGTCTCATTTCCTGCTGATTCCATGTACATTGTGAATCCAATGAAAACAAAATCCCTGACAACTTCAGTCTTTCCTGTATTTCCCATGACATTGTCTATTAACTAAGTAGTGAGGATGTGGGTTCTTTTCTAAATTGAAGGTCAAAGAGACTCCCTAAATCAAGAGATACCTACCTTAGTTGAGAGTGATTAGTAGATGTTATCTTGGTGAGAGAGTTTTAGGGAATATAAAAGAATGTGGGGAATGTTGCAGAAATAGAGCAAGAATGGGGGTGAATAAAAACATCTAATCTTAGCCATCAAAGGAGAAGGTAAGGTTATCTTTGTAATCAAGTTTTCAGTTTTCACGAATACGTCCTAAATATCTGAAATTCTTTCTGGTATTTTTTGTAATACTCAGGAGAATCTGAAAGTTTGTTGTTCAGTAGAAATCCTTAGGAACATCTAGCACAATGCTTACAGTAGAGAACATACTCATTAAATTATTTATGTAATGAAAATAAATAAGCTAATATAAAAATCTGCAAACAAATCATTGTTTTTAACTGCTAATTTTTTTAACTTTTACATGTTTTGGCCCTACTTTTACAAACTACTTCTATTATTTTACTTAAAAAACTATTCCTAAATCCTGATTTATTCATTTTCTCCAACCTATGAATGAAATTGGGTCAAGTCTCTGCCTATAATCCCTCAATAACTAAGCTTGGGTGCTCTGATACACATAATTATGATAATATAGAAACAAAATAACCCATTTGAAAAGAAATTTTACACTAAAGAGTTAAAGTTCTCACACCCACTAATTCCACACCAAGAAATCTGCCTTTTGAGGGATTTAATGATAAATCTAAGAACATGAAATCATGATCAAAATTGTTATTACAACTTATGTAATTAAAACATTTATTCAAATTAAATATGGAACAAGAAAATAATACCTAAAGGTGGGCATTTTTTCTGCTTAGAATCTTAGTATAACTATTAAGATGGCTAACTATCAATAATATAGGTTAACATAAAGATGCTCAATCCAGTATAAATACAAAAATGGGATTTAAATGTTTATAAATAATTATTACTGTACATGTTTTAACACTGGCATGTTTGATTATGAAATCCTAACATACATGTGCATCATAGTGAAATGCATGTGCATAAAAAAGTGAACAATATCAGAACATCTGACAGTTCTTTATTCAGACAGAAGACAGTGGAGAAGGGTCTTTTCATCTGTGCCTTATGCAGTTGAATCTTATTTGAATAATTATAATTAAGATGTATTTCAATGATTAAAAATTAGGCACTCAGGAAATATGCATGTCAGAAATACTTAGGCAAAGTCTAAGTAAGTAAAAAATGATACTTCAAAAGGGGAAAAGCCTTCTGATAGTTGTGTTTTGGAGAATTTTTAAACATTTCTGGCTATGATTTATATTGATTTCTAAGTATCTGTGATAGTTACATAATATGGTGCTAAATTGGGATTTTAGAGGAGTAAGAATGAAGGGATGGAGTCTAGTATGTTGATTAGATCATAGCCAATGAAACCTTTGCAGGCATGGCCTTTTGAGAATTCTGGGAACTCCTGATTTTCCTCTTTTGAGGAAGGAGACATCTCACTCTCTACTCACTCCATGCAAGACGCTCTATTGACAAGACCCACGGCACTACGCTGATAGACCCTGTGTGCTGGGGACTTTATAGATTGGTATCAGACTTATGGACTAATATCAGATTTATGGACTTGATCTGGACTGGGCTGTTTTCTCAATATTCAACTGTTCTTGTATATAAATCTCTTTCTTATACAAACAGGAGTGTCCATGAATTTGTTCTGTAGGTTACCCAGATGAATATAGTATCCTTATTACTTTTAAAAGCAAAAAAAGAAAGGTAACCAAGATTTTTTAATAAACAGTCAGATCCAATGTATTGTTTATCTACTACTTCCCTTATTTATCTATGTTTCTTAATGTTCTAGACATTAGAGAGTCTTCCAACAGCAGCCTTATCGAGAGAAGAGATATTTGCATTCCCTACTCTGCCTTAGATTGGATCCAAAGTTCCACCTTTGAATACAATTTTTAAAAAAGAAAAGAAAAATCCTCACACAATCCTTGTGTCCAACAGTAGACTTCATTCCTACCTAATTGAATTTCCTTGAAATCCATATTCTTATGCTGGGGGAATTGCAGCTCATGTTAAAGGATAAATAAAGTGTATGCATTGTTGAACGGAAAACTAAATTGCTCTGCACACTTTCAAAATTCAATTCGATAAACGAAGAAAACTTGCTTCAACTTCTTCATACAAAATGAAAAATTGTGAGGTTCTCCTCCCTTTCTGTGATATCTCAGTTTGTTTGTTCCCATGGTATGACAAGAATAGATAACGTGTCTGAGCAGCAAATGTCTTTGCGCTGTCATGAATGCTCACCTTCTGAGGCTGCTTATGAGACCGTGGTTTATTACCTTCTCCATCATCTCCACTAATGAACTCGCCACTAGCTGTAGATCTCTTTTAAAAATGAGAGTCGTGGCTATTCGGGATCACAGATGAGTACTTCTCTCAACAACCTTACAATCAAAACATGAAAAAGAGGATAAAAACCTCAAGCCAAGGCATTAACTTAGTCTTATTACTAAACCGAGAGATGAGTTTTATATTGGAATACATTGTTCTTGAAGTACTGAGTATGAGAATAAGAAAACACATTTGGAAACATAGATTTGTGAATATTTTCGAGGAGCATATGAAATACATATTTTTACATGTTTCCAAGTTATAACAACTCATGCCCAATGAGTCATTTCCAATGCCAAGTGCCTCTAGAAGACAGAGTAAAAGTGGCCGGTGGGGTTTCTGAGAGTGTAAGTCTTCACCAGAACAGACAGCCTCGTCCTGCCCCCTCGGAGGCTAGGAGCCCAGCACTTAATTCACGGCACCACTGGGCTCTTTAAATCACGACTCCTTAAATTTAAACGGTTTTATTTAATTTCTTTGTTGCTTCTCCTCAAGAGAAATATCAGGCTTTTTACTCCTGTCAAGATTTAAAGGCCCAGAAACCCACAGGGGCAGCTCTGTTCCAGCTTACAGAGTCCCTAAGAGGCAGCATCAATTTGTTGGCGGTGAGCTTGGTTTGCTGAAGTGTTTATTGATCAATGGATTTCAATGCATATACCTGTGAGGGTGTTTTTTTTTATCAGTTTGACTTTATAGAGCCATATCCCTGGAGGTAATTAAAAAATATGTAGTGCTGCTATTATTGATATAAGGTAGAAATCTTGTTTATTTGCTTGTTTTTTACTTTTTAAAGTTCATAGTGAGATCCTTTCTCATTATTTACTACACATCAATTAAGGATTATTTAAGTATTTACTACACATTGAATAAGGATTATTTAGGAAGGGAGTTTTAAATCCAAAATATTTGTACGTTTTTATTCTACTTTTTATATTTATTTCTATACCTTTGGCAATGTATTTTCTACAATGGGTGAGAATATTGTAGTAGATAGATGTTGCCTTCTTAGACAACATGAAATAATTTATTGCATGACTAATATTAGTCATCTCTAGAGCCTTAATATTTGGGTCTATTGGTCTATAGAAAACAGAAAGTTAAATGTTTATATTGGTGTCATTTTTCTCTTCATTTCCTAAGCACTTTGCCACACACTGTTTACTTGTTCGTGTATTCCTGAAGTTAACAAATTTCATATAGCATCCAATTATGCTACACACCGTGTGAGGACCTGGGGAAAACTGAGTTGAAAAAAGAAAAAAAAAGATAAAATTCTGCCTCATGTAATTTTTACTGTTACAGGTAACAGAAGATGAAAACAAGCAATATTTCAGTATATGAGCCTTGCCATCGGAAAAAATGAAGCAGTAATGAGCGAATAACAGATCAAGTGTTGCTTTCTAAAATCAGCTAGTCAGGAGAAGACCAGCCAAAATGATCGCATTAAAGGAGGTGGGGAAAGAAGGATTCAGAAATCTGGTGTCAGGATTTCAAGGAGAAAAGAAGCCACAGCAAAGGCCCTAACAAGAGGCTGTGCTTGGGATGTTAAAGACGGAGCAAGAGCACCTGGGGGGCTGCACCCAGTGTGTCTGCAAACAAAGCAAGAGCAAGGACAGCGGCTGCTTCTGGAGAGAGCAGCGATGTTGGATGGAGGGCACCTACGATGATTATGTTTTTCATTTTAGTTCTTCAGCACATATTAAGCTTTCTTAAAAAACATACACCTGCCTGTATAAAGATGAAAAATCTAGGAACAGACAAATGAGTATAGTTAGAAATCCATCTACAAAAAAAAGGATTCAACTCTAAAGAGATTACACTTTACCCTCTGTGAACATTACGATTCCAGCACGAGCGTCCCACAGTTGCCTCAGCTGGATTCTCAGAAGTATATTGAAGACCTGTGGCATTTCCGTCAAAATGATTCTTTAAACATTGCTTACTGTTTTACAATATCATTTTCCATTTGCGATGATTGCTGGTGACTGTCACAGACTGTGCATCCTTGTTTTTCTTTGTTTTCATTCCTTAAAAAGTTTCATGTGTGTGCCACTGAGACTCTCCGATTCTTGTCCATTTAAAGATGTGCCCAGATAAAAGAACATCCCACTCAGTGGTACTGGCAGGCTGCCCACGTTGGAATGACTGTCTTCTTCTTCCCTCTTCTTTGCGGAGTCCATCAAAGGCAAGCAGCCTTGCCCAGCTCCAGATGGGGAAGAAGATTCATCACCCAGATGTCACTGTCAGTCCTTTGCTCCTGAGACTCGAAGCTGTACCACTGCGAGCGGGTGGCACATAACAGCCCCCCCCGCCCCCGCCCCACTCACCAACAAAGGCACCACTTTGAAAAGAACATCTGTGCACACAGATATACTTTGCCAAATGCAGTTCTTAGAAAATCCGTAGAAATCTTGTTTCTGTAGGAATACTGAGTTCTCGGTGTTGCAACTTATAGAGCAAGAAATGTGATCATATCTATTTTATTTACTTATCAACACCAATAAAGCTCAATGGATTTTTAAAAATAAGACAACTGTTGAGCACGACTATGTTCCATGAGAGATAAAAATCTATTATTCAAACAATCTTAAAAAATTTAGTGACAGAAAGAAAATGATGCTTAGATTTAAACACAATTGACTTGGTTAAGAGAGTGCTTGATTTTATCTGAAGTATACTTATACAAGCCGTAGATGGCTTTATGCCTCTTTTAAACTATATTACATGTCCCATGTGGAAAACTTTTATTAAACTACTACATATAGCAGATAATGTACATAAAATTAATTTATTGATACTGCTTTTGTAAGTATTAGGTGAGTTTCAATCACATATCCAACCCTACCCCAAATAATAACCACTGCTGCCAATTCAATTCCAACGCATACAGCAAACTCATCGGACCGAGTGGAGCAGCTCCGCGGGGCTCTGAAGGCAGCACACCTGCACTGGGGCCGACGTGTCATCTAGCTCCCACGGAGCACCTGGTGTGGCCCACCTGCAGACCATTCGGTTGGCAGCCCAGTGTTTAACTTACAAAAGTTGAGATAAAAAGCAATGTGTATTGAGTGGAGTTTTTTCATAAAGGCTTTACCTTAATGAAAACAATGAGGTTTAAGGTATATGAAGAAAGTGAAGAATTATAAAATAGTATCTAGGCCAAATGCTTTCAATTCCAAATATCAGAAATCTGAGTTAAATAAACCTTACCAGAAAGCCATGATGGGTAGGTGTTAGCCCACTAATTTCTACGTCAATGCAAACCCAACAGTCTCAGAAACAGGGAACGGTGAGGCTGTCTGTTCCCATAAATATTTACCCTCAGAAACCCATCGCGGGTCACTGTGAGTCAGAACTTAGTTGGTGGCAGCAGCTTTGGGAAAGCAAAAAAGCCCAAGCAGACGTCTTCTCACATCCTTTGGACCCAGCACCCGGAGAGACTGGCTTCCGGAGAAGGATATCGTGCTTGGTAAAGTTGAGGGTCAGAGGACAAAAGGAAGACCCACGGTGAGCTAGATTGACAGAGTGGTGACAACAATGGACGCAAACCCTAGCACTGAGAGTGCAGATGTCAGAAGCGCAGGCGACGTCTAGCAGTGAGTGGGAGGCCCTCGGAAGCCCGGGCAGTGGCAGATGGTATCCAGATGAGTCCGAGGAAGCAGAAAGCTATCCTTCCTCGCGTAACTGAAATGTGCAGAGCCATAAGGACATCTCCCTGGTAGTTTCTAATTTCATCTCTTTCTTTTGTTTGCTTTCCAAACCCCTCCTTATCTCTCTTTCTTGCTTTCTCCTTTGGTCTTCAGCCCTCTTAATAATTGTAAGGACCTTTCCTGTTTCTCCAAGCATGTCATTCTCTAGATGTTTACATCTAGTCTTCTCCACCCACCCCCCCCCCCCCGACTATTTCTGTGTTCCCTCCCTCTCTATATGTAAATAGTCTTGTGTGACAGACAGTAATGGAAAGACCTTAAGAAAAATTTAAATAATGACTTCCAAACCTGGGCAGACTAGTATAGGTGTGCTGCTTCCACAGCATGAAAGCTGGAGGCACCTGACCTTGGGGCCTTGTCCGGCTAGGTGACTTTTCTGCGACACCCTTCCTAGCTCATGGATTCCTCCGATAAATTTGGCTCCAGGTCTAGGATGGCTGTCTGACTTCCATCCATCACAGGTGAATTGCAAATTGAAAAACTTAGGATCATTAATCAGCAAAAACAAACTAACAACAATAAAACTAGTGTATGATAAAGGTATAATCCCTCCTTAGGGATTTTCAGAGATGGCCTTTTTAGTGACTTGGACATGCACCATGCTGCTCAGACTGTGCCAATGGCCATCACTAGCTGTCAGAAAGATGGGTCATTATCCTTTCAGGTCTGGTAGGGAAGAGTTTCAAGGAGGCAATCAGAAATGTCTGGCCCTTCAATGTCTGCCTTAATCTACCTCGTTTGCGGAAAATATTTGCCAACCCTTGGTCTAATGTGTAAAGAAAGGTCTCAAATTCATTGCCAAGCTTTCTAAATTTCATTTAGTTCCCATTCATGACTATTCTAAATTGGGAAGCTTCAGGGAAATGTGTGTGCCTGCAGCCAGCCTCCAAATTCCATAGCAAGCTTGACCATTGGAAGAATCCTAATGTTACACATGGATCCCTTGACCCCTAAAGTACTCTTAGGAATCAGTGCCTATCAGGCCAGGCTAAAGCCCAGTAAATAAGGAGTGTGTGATCGGATGTCTGTCATAGGAAAGCCTGAAGGTCATTTGTTTACCACCTGCTCACACTGCTGATGGCACAACCATACCCAATTGTGGATTTTTTTCTCTCTGGCAAAAAGAAATCAAATGACAATCGTGATACTAGAATTTTTTAAATGAAATACCACTAATATTTATTAGATAGTTACTCTGTGGAATAGGCAATGTGTTAAGAATTTTACATCAATTCCATACCTTAACTCTTCGATATAATGAAAGGTAGGTATTAGTGCACCTATTTCATAAATTATAATTAAAATATATTACCTGAAAATGGAATATGTCTCACATTTCTGATAATTTTCCAAATTCAATGTACTTTTCAGTGTCCCAAACTACTTCCCAGATTTCACTTTATAAGACCTCAGGTGCTGAACTCCAGCAATGTGGCACAGTAGGATAAACAGAAAGAATGCTCTGGGCTTCAGGAGACCTGCATTGTATTCCCAGTTTTGAAACCAAAGATTCGGTGGCCTGGGGAAAGTCACAAATACTTGGTTTTCATGTGCACTTTAGGAGCCAAACTCTTTCTTTAGAACAAAAATATAGTTAAGATCTCTTTAAAGTGAGAACATAAGGGAACGTGCCCAGTGCAGTATAAGAAATCAGTCAGGTGAGTCATAACAGAGCTTTCATTTAACCACTCTGAGCATTTTCCTTGAGTTAGAGACTCAGGAGAACCCAAGGTTCAGACTCAACTATCAGCCCACGATACATCCTTTCACTGTAACTCCACCACTTCCCAGAACTATATTTTGAG
Organism: Tenrec ecaudatus; assembly: GCF_050624435.1. Classification (NCBI taxonomy): domain Eukaryota; kingdom Metazoa; phylum Chordata; class Mammalia; order Afrosoricida; family Tenrecidae; genus Tenrec; species Tenrec ecaudatus. The sequence goes on from NC_134545.1 coordinate 69,289,314, forward strand.
CTAGGTGATCTGGGCAGGAATTTTGGATTTCTCCCTTTGGATCTTTTATCCCACACTGAACTAAGCATAGCAATCCTTCTCACCTGGACACACTTGTCCTTTCTAGAAAGGTTTTCAACATTTGAATCATTTATCTAACACTTTCCAATTTCTTCAAGAGAACCTTCTCTTGCCTCTTTCTGTTTGCCTTCCTCTTTCCAGTCTATGCATCTGTCTTTCTATGCCCATCTCTAATGCTATCTCTAACGCTGTGTGTAACTGTAATGATAACTATGGAGTATCTGGGCTAGTGCTTCATCGGCCATGACGTAAAGAAGAGGTAATCGTATAGATTGAAGTGACACTTGACTAAAAGATTGCCAGGAGCTCTCTCATCACCAATGTCTTTATAACTGCCCATGAGTCTCTTCAAGATCTTTAAGAAAGTGTCTATCATCCCCGAATTAAAAATATATCATCTTCCAATTAAAATGTATCTCCCTAAACATTTCATTTAAGAAAATTAATTTTATATTTTGTCTGCTTTATGATAAAATAGTATATTTAATTTTATTTGAAATGAATATATCCACTGTACTGCATATTAAGTGATCCCTGGAAGGTACAAATGATTAAGTTGGAGATTTAAACACACCCAGAGGCACCTGGGGTGGGTGGCAGGGAGAGCCTCATGATGATCTATTTCTTAACTCCCTTCAACATTGTATGGAGTAAGATTTATTCTGCAGCACAGTGCCTGGCCGTGAGTAAGAGTTAATTTGCCAGCAGCTGGCTTGGTTTGGGGTACATTAACCAACGATGCCACTGCCAGCTCCCTACCTGGAGTTCAGTGCTACCCCGCAGTGACCCCCCTGGCTCTTCCAGAATATAAGTGTTTCTGGGCATAGAAAGTTAAGTCTTTCTCCTCGGGAGCTGCTGGGAGAGCCTTCTTGAAGGATGTGTTTGCAGCAGCAGCATTGCATAGAGTATTATGCCTGAATCATCGGCAGACCAAGCCTTTTTATACTGAAAATATATGCTAGCATCAAAAGCACTCTTTTTGAAACCTAAATTTGTAACTTAAAACTACTGTTAGAGGGGACCAGTTTTGCTAAAACAATAATCTACTAAGAAAACAAGTTTCTCTATAGGTTTTAATTCCCTTTTACCTATGGAGTGTAACAGCAAAAAGAAAAAAATCAACTTTAAAACCAGTGTTATCAATGAGCCCTATGGGAACAGAGTATAATTTGGCTGTTAACTCAGAACAATGGTCTGAAGGAAAGTTGTTTGAAGGGGCAAATCCTTCTGTGGAAATCAATAGCTAGTGTTGGGGAAAAAGCTGTTAAATGCATTCAGTTTAAAAGACAAATCTCTGTGCCATTGACAGCAGTTCTCTATTGTGACCCAGTCGGAGGGGCTAAAAAGTAACAAGCAGAGTTTCAAAAGATCAGAGAAAATTGAATTCAGATCAGGGGAATAAGATGCAAAGATACAAAGTTGTGGTCTTTTATAAAAATTGTTAAAATGTATTGAGGTAATGATTGTTTAATTATTCTTGATATGATTGAACTATTGAATTATATGCTATGTAGATTATGTGCCAATGAAATTGTCATTAAAAATATTAGAGACTCAAGACTTTTTCACAATACCCAAACCAAACCCATTGTTGCTGAGCCAGTTCAAAATCATATGACACTGTAGGGCTGAGGAGAACGGCCTACAGAGTTTCCCAGGCTGAAAATCATTACAGAGCTGACTACACATGTTTCTGCCACACAGGTTCTAAAACCACACTGTTTGGTTAGAAGCCAGGTGCTTCACCTACTGAGCCAATGGAACTCCTTCTGGTCACAATAAATGAGTCAATTTCCAAACCTTCAATATCTTTCTTTAGTGGCCTGGACGGGTCAAAGAGATGTCGGAAGCATAAAACCTAACTCTGGACAAATGAAAGGAACAGCAGTGTATTAGTCACATTCACAGCTGGTCAGGGACGGACGATGTCAGGGATTGAACGACAGGCAGGTTTCCTGGTACTTTGCCAGTAGGGGCCTCTAGTTACCACGGTGAGATGTGACTGGTATGTCTGACTGATTCTGTAGGCCAGCAAGGTCCACTGTTGCAGGAGACATTGGCAATGGATGGTCCATATGAATAGAAGAGCTGCTTGGCTAGGGATGCTTAGTCCTTGAAGCAGAGGTGGAGAGACTTGGGGGTAGGCCAATGGAGGCACTCCTGTTTTTTAGGAGATATTAAGGCAGCATTTAGTGTTGACTCTTAATGTCAGACTTTACCTTAGAAAGCCTTTTCTAAAGTCATAGACTGAGGAATAAATAAAGAGATGGAAAGAAAGAAAAGACAGAGAGGAGGATGGGGCAAATAGGGAGGAATCAGAGGAAAGGGGGAAGGGAGAGAGGAAGACAGTGAGAGGCAGCCCAGTAGATAAAATAGCCAATACAGAATTCCATTTTCTTTAGCTACTGTCCCTCCCTAGAAAAAAATATGAGATGACGATTTCTTTGATATTTTTTTACCAATGAAATAAGTTCTAAAGTAAAAGCACCTCACCTCCCCCACCAAAAAGAAAAGAAAAATTTAAAGACTGAGTGAGGTTGTGCAACCTATCAGATCACACAGCCTTTATTGCATTCAAGAATACTGACTGTGAATAAAAAGACATGGAACTAGAATAGACTCGAGTCAAACCCGACTGCTGCATGAACTAGCCATGTGGCCTCAAGCTCTTGAGCTAAACCTGCACACGCCTTGGTGAGATTGTTAATAACCATGCTATCGGTTGCTTGCATTTGCAAGAATTAAAATAAATACTGTATGCAAATCAGCTGGTACCGAGACTGACACTACTGATTTTAGTTCCTATGGAGAAATTTAGGAATGCTCACCAATATCCTGGTTCTCATAAATCCAGGAACAGAAACTTAGATATTACATGACTAGTTATTACACATCATATAACACGGTACCTCATATTTTAAGTTTTTTACATAAAAATAAACATGACGGTTTTAGAGGGATTGGCGGCTCCTGCTACATGGAGCGCCTGTTCGATTCCCGGGTGTGATGGTTGGCTTTTATGCCTTGATGATACCTCTGGGGAAGGAGGGAGAGAGTATGCAATCAAGTGGTAGCCTGGTGATGCCTCCTTGGGGATGTGACCTTTTAAAAAGAGACACGGTGAGAATTTCTCTCTCCCCTGTCCTTCACCTCCTGCTTGCTTGGATTCTGTGTCATCCTCCAGGGGAGGCCCCATGTTGGCCACTGACCCCTGGGAGCTGAAGGTGTCCTGCCAGGTTCCCTTGGATCCATGCATCCCTGCACCCACCAACCAGTGATCTCCCTGCTTCCCCTTTCACCTTCTGGCTTTATCTCCCTGCAGGACATGACTCTGAAGAAGGTTCTGGTTAGCACTCGATCCATGAATTTGAACAGGACTGGGCTGGGATTCCTTCTAGATGTAAATTTCTGCCAAGGGTCATTTGGATCTTTATACCATTGTTTTCAGGACATACAGAGTTAGCAAATTAAAAATTAGTCTACTATGTTTTATCCTCTAATTACTTCATCCCTAATGTGATGTTAGCTTGTATAAATGATTATGTAGGCCTTATATAACCCATTGTTTCCTACCCCTGCCTTCGGTAAAAGTATGGAAAAGTGTGATTACCTCCAACTAACCGGAATGAAACCAGAGATGATTGAGATAGACTGCCCCTTGAGCTCAACAGTAGGCCAGGAGGTTTGTGTCTTTCAGGGAAGATAAGGACATTTTTCATGTTGCACAATATTCTACTACGATAAATATATATATATAATATTTTATTACTAATTTTCTAATAATGAGTCACAGCATAATAAAATGACTCCCTATACTTATAAATTTTAGGACTCCAAATTGAATTAATTTTTCCTAGAATATACCATGAGTCATTAAGGTTCAACATTCCTTAAGCCTAATAAATTTTAATAGAAAAAAGTAGAATTCAAGTGCCTCATAATAATATCCTGGATTTTGTTATGAGTCAGAGCATCCTTGATTCTTGCTATCAAGACCATGACGAAGACTAAGATCTGCAATGAAGCAACTTAGGTAAAAATGGCCCTGAATTTTTCATAGTAATAAAGGAAGAAGCTACCTGGGTTAGTCTGGGAACTTTAGAGAAACAAATCCACAGAATTATATAAAGGGTAAGTGCACATCAAGAAAACATCCTAACCCAGTGATGTCCAAGCCCACAAGTCCAACATTAGCCCATATGTCCAACACCAATCCACAAAGTCCTCCTACATCTCACAACACACACACTATGATGCTGACTGCTAGAGGAGAGCTGAATCAGTGAGCGTTTAAGCATTTCAGCGCTGGCAGGGGTCTCCACAAAGCTGCTCCAGCACCCAGGGCTGCACAGGGCAAGGTAGGTCTATACGGCTTCTCCTTGGGGATGTCCTGCAGGAAGTGATCCTTGGGAGCTGAAGCAGGGAACTGAGCTAAGGCAGCTGCACCCTGTTCTGACCATCACAAACAAGAGACCTGAGAACTAGAAAGGTGAGGCTCATTGAGCCATTTATCCCTCTGCCTTCCAATTAACTCCACATGTGTTTATCGGCCAGGAAGGCACAGAAAACTGTCTCATTACCTATTGTCAAGCATAGTTGAAAACCAACCTATTTAGTTGTAATTATGCACTGAGCTGCTAGCTACAAAGTCAGAAGTAAGAAACCAGCAGTCACTCTGCAGAAGAAAGATGACACTTTCTACTCCAGTGAAGTGTCAGTGCCGGGAACCCACAGGAGCGGTTCTGTCCTGCTCTGTAGGGTCACGCTGAGTTGGAATGGAGTCAGTCGTAGTTAGTAGCAGTACGCACAGCCAGACCTCTACTTCGCTCCGAGATGTGCCTCTGTGTTTCTGCGCTCAGAAAATATAATAAAAAGTAACCAACTCACGTCAAAATTTTAAAATTTTATGTTGAGCCACTTTCATCATTGTGCTAATCTTAATTTCTCCCAAACTCTATATTATTCCCCAGAAACCAGTATCTCCTATGTAAAAGTCATCATCTGTCATCCCATCAAAATTGATCATGCATGAACGGGTGCAGGAGAAATGATCACTGAGATGAGGGGGTGGGAGTCAGTCAACTGAAGCTAATTATAAAGCTTTAGATACTTGATACGTTTCAGATAACGATGACAAAACAATTATTAGAATTATATTCTACATTATCAAAATGTTATAGGATGCATGGAAATTTTTTTAATCTAATTATCTCCTTCAGGTGTTAACTCCCAGTTACCGCCTTGTTAAAAAATCTCAATTTCACCATCGTTTTCCCAGTTACCACCTTGTTAAAATCTTACTGCTTTCCCAGTTATCAACAATCACTCCTCACCAAAACCTCCTTTTCCCCTTTCTCTGTTTGTCTTTATATTCCTCCATAGACCATGTTATCATCTAACATACTATTAACACAATATTGTTTTTTTTTTTCAGTGCCTCAACTGTTTTATTCGGGGGCATTTCCCTAGAGTTGCAAATGCAATAAAAACTAGTTGAAAAAGTAAATGAATGAGCACACTATCTGGAATCAAGTGTATGTATCCTTGTCAGATCTGGAAAATCAGATAGTCGATATAACATGTTAGAAAACTGAGGAACTCTAGCTGGGTTTCTGTAGAAATGCATCCTTCGCCCAGTCGCTCTTTCCCTACCCGAGACCAAGACAGACGTTTCCATCTGCAGCCACTTTCCCCCTGCAGCTGGTGCAGCTCTAGCTTCTGTGTTGTCTATGTGAATCTGAAGAGTTCATTTAACTTAGGGGGCTGGGGGTGTATATCTCCTAAAATTCTACTTCTTCATATTACCAGTTGTATCCTCTAGGGTTTACCCTGATGAGCCATTTTGCTCTCTGCAAGTAGGAAAGGATAAATCCTCAGTACTATCAGCTGAATGTGTAAGTGATTATTGTTTACATCCCACTTTCTTCCCATGTGTGTCTATTTACTGTAAAATGCAATCGTGACTACTTAGGGTTTTGATGCTGTATCTGTGGGTCAGCTGGAGGACACATTGGTAATCACCAGCTTTCCTCGCTCTTAAATCAAGGGGAGGATCTGACTCTACAGAGTCGATGGAATGGAGTCTGTCTCTAGATCCCAATAAATGTGGACATTAAAGGCTAATGCACATTTTTATGATTTCGGTGGGTCATGGAAAGCATATAAAAGAAATTAAAAGCCCCTCAGAGCAACATTGGTGACCCACACACTCCAAGGACAAGGCTAAAACATTGTTAATGGGGAAAATATTATTTTTAAATATGAAACTAAAAGCATACTACCTCCTAAAATATTAATGTATGTCCTTGGAAAGGGTGATTATTGAATAGGTCATATTTACTATGAAGTAGTGAAGTAATGGCAGACTGCTGTTTTCCTGGTAGGATTACTGAAAGAAAACTTGATTTTAAAAAACAGTATTGCTACACTGGAAACCTGAGTACTTCAGACTGAAAACTCACGGTGTCCGAGGAAGTGGGGGACAGCCGCACCAAGCTTGTTGAGCTGCTGCTAGGTGGACAGACAGGGTCTCGCTGCATCAATGCCCGATATGCTGTATTACGATACACAATATTCTGGCAAACCTGTGACAGGCATTGTTTTATTTTGTTTTTCTTTGTTCATATTAGGGTATATCTCAGAGGTGTTAGGTCAATGGGGTCTTCCTCTTGAAGGTGTGGTATATGTTTTTCTGTTTTTCGGTAAAGGAAATCAAAATTTAATGAACCTATAGGGGCAGCAAGTAGAACAAAGGTTTCGGGAGGAAGCGGGGTGGGGGGGAAGGGTGATGGTGGAGCAAAAGGGAGATGATGTCAAAGATTCTGGTGTGTGTGGGGGTAGAGTATTTTGGGAAACTGATTCTGAAAGTAATTGTACAATTTTGCTTGACATGATTGAACTATGGAATGATATGTATTAACTCCCAATCAATATTAAATTGAAAAAAACAACAACATAGATACAGGAATGGGTTTGGGGCTTGCACTAAATCCCAACTCCAATTTAAGAACAGTTAGTTCTTACGTCATGGCCCTGCATGCTACTCGCCCTCAGGACAGGAACACAGAAGTTCTGGGTGCTTAGCTGCACGTGGTGAAGAAGCTAGATGGTGCACAGGTATCATATAAAACAGCACTTGGTGTCTTAAAAGCTTGTCTCCAAATAAGCAGTCATCTAATGATATGTCAACTAAGTCCACATAAAAGAAACACACCATCAGCAGTCACTGAAGGATTGTAATCCATATGATCCAGAATCAAAGGAGCCTCAATTGTGGGAATCTGGTTTACAGAAAGCTAGGGATGACTGTGGGGTCCCAGATTTATTTGTGGGAACAACATAGGACATGATCCTTCGGCGAACCCACTCAACCCCACAATTGAGGGATGGGAGAAGAGTGGTTACTGTAGAGTACATTAGAAAGACGAGAATAGACCATCAGAGGCATATATCTCACTTGTACAGTTAAAACTATGTCAGTTGATCGCACCTCTGATGCATGCTGGACCTGACCTGTTTTCCAACATTTTCTGTATTTTTGTTTGGTTTGTTTTTGTCTGTTCATGTTTGGGTATCTCAAAGGTGTTATGTCATTGGAGGTCACCCTCATGAAGTTGTGTAATATGTTTTAATGTATTCCAGTATATGAAACCCAGGATTGATGAGCCTGTATGGCAGCAAATAGAATAAGGTTTGGGGGCTGGGGGTTCAGTGGTTGAAACAGGGCGTAAAAGGAAGACAATGCCAAGAAGTTCAGAAAGAAGAGAATGTTTAAATTGTGGTAGCAATTGTATAATTCTGCTTGACTTGATTGTACTATGAAATGATATATGTATTAACTCCCAATTAATAATAATATTAAAAAGGGATGAAAACATTGTTTTTAATATCAGATGGAGCAATGAAATAATATTTTCTATGAGAAAGACAAAGGCATTGGGGGAACAGGGCACTAACCCACCATGGGGAGGGTACTATTTATGTCTCCAAAGCAAAGGGAGAGAGAGACCAGGAGCCCAACCTGGTGCACCAAGCCTTGAGGGCAACATAGTGGCATGAAGCAGTGACCTAACAGACAGGGCTGAGAGACCTGGCCAACCCCTATCCAAGGTACATTGACCCCCCCCTTCCCCAGAAGAATGCACTACCAAGGACAGCACTAAAGTACAGCCTGGGGAGATGGGGAGAGTGGCAGGTCTGCCCAGACCACATGGAAACAAACTAAGAAGGAGGGAGGGAGAGAGGGAAGGAAGGAAGCAAAGAGGGAGGGAAGGAGGGAGAGAGAGAGAGAGAGAAACAGATCCTGGACCAACAAGCTTCTAGGACAATGTTCCCTTTCAGAGCAGCCAATGCACAGGGAGGACCCTAAGGTCAGCCTCACCACAAGACACAGCTCTATGGGGGACAGCACCAAATACACAATTCAGAAATTGTTCCCAATCTGATCCCCCACCTCAACCCCCAACCCAGCCCACACACACTAGAGCGTAACAAAGGGAGTATAACAGAGCAGCAAGGTGAGCAAAGCAACAAAGTCCCTGAGGAATTCTGAAAACAAACTTTTGAGTCCCTTTGGGGGTAGGGCTTGACATTACATTAAACCCAATCAGAAAACATTCATAAGGGTCAGGAGACAGACCTGGAAGTATTCATTGGCTATTTTCTTTTCTTTCTTTTTTTCATGTCTATCTATATAAAATAGGCAGGATAAACATTCTCAAGGAGAAAACAATGGACCAACATTTCCAGAAGAGAGGTGAGAGGAGGAGGTGGGGGAAACAAACCAGGGATAAGGGACCAACAAGAGATCTAAAAGTGATGGCAAGGAGGGCATAGAGTGCCTGGTGGGGTTTGATCAAGTGCAGTGTAGCTGAAAGGAAGTACAGAGAGATAAATGAAGATCAAACATGATAGTGGAACAGGAGGAAAGTAAAAGGAAATATAAGAAAGAACCAGGAGACAAAGACACTTATAAATGTATAAACATTGGCATGTACATATGTAAATATATTAATATACAACAATAGGGATATAGCTCTATGTACATATGTTTATAGGTTAAGTATTAAGGTAGCGGACAGACAATGAGCCTCTACTCAAGTCCTCTCTTCATACAAGAACACTTTGTTCTAATAACCCGAGATTCTGTGGTGCTCACCTCCCTGACAAGATCACTAAAGAAAACGCTAATGTGGTGAAGGAAGCTGATTGGTGCCAGGCTCTGGGATACAAAAGATTTTCCCCCAGATTGTCCCCCCATATTATATGCCAAATCCAAGACATTGCTTGCTAACACATGGTAAATGTCTGTACACTTGGAGGTGAGCAGCTTAACGGTTATCTCCCTAAGGGTTATCAGTCATCTAGAACAATCCCTTTTTCCCTGAAGGAGAGCCCTAAGACAAGACCACGCCAACTCAAGGGGGGTCTAAGGTTAGGCTGCCATTTTGAATTTAGGGTCCTCCCATCTTGTCCACCCCTAGCTCATCCCCTTCCTATCACACATACGCCTATTGTACAGACCTTTCCTGTTATGTATGTGGTTGCCTGTCATTAGGGGGGCATGCACACCCCCTAAGTGTATATAAGCCTTGGTTAGAAATACATTCCGGCTCTCTGCATGGACCTGGCTGCTGAGATCATGACCATCAGGGAGGTGAGAAATTGCATGCTTTATCTTGTCTGATGTCTATGTAATTTTACCCCTGAATTACACAACCTCCCCTTGGACCCCATTTAATTTTGGATGCTGGTACCCCACACATGGCTATCACAAGATATAGCATCTGGGGTCTTAAAGGCTTGAAGTTAAGTAAGCAGCTACCTAGCAGGGAAGCAGCAAAACACACATGGAAGAAACACACCAACCCGTGTGATCACGAGGTTTTATTGGGATCAGGTCTAATGGAGACTCAAAGCCCATCTGTAGACAATTGGACATCCCCTAATAGAAGGGTCACGAGGAAGAGACAAGCCCGCCAGGACGCAGTATAGCACTGACAAAATACACAACATTCCTCTAGTTCTTTAAGGTTTCCTCTCCTGCCCTCTCTCCACTGTCATGATGCTGATCCTACCATATAAACCCAGCTGGACCAGAGCATGTACACTGGTACAGATACGAGCTCTTGACACACAGAATCCAGGTCAGATAACCCCCTCAGGACCAACAATAAGAGTAGCAGTGACATGAGGCTGGGAAGAAGGTGGGGTAGAGGAGGGGAAAGGGAAAACCAATCTCAATGATCGATGTACACCCCTCCAACAACAGAAACATGGGTGAAGGGAGACAGCAGACAGTATAAGATGTGAAAATAAAAATAATTTCTAAATTATCAAGGGTTCATGAGTGTGGGAGTTTGGGGGAGGAAGTGGGGGAAAGAGTAGCTGATACCACGGGCTCAAGTAGAAAGAAAATGTTTGGGAAATGATAATGACAACACGTGTACAAACGTGCTTGATACCATTGATATATAGATTGTTATGAGAGCTGTAAGAGCACCTGATAAAATAACTTTTTAAAATAAAAGAAAGAATATTGTTTCAAATGTCTGCAATAAAATGAATTGAACCGTATTTTAAGGCCTAAAGAAACCCCCAAAGCAGACAAAGAAATACAAAACAGCATTGCTTTTGGCCAGGAAATGGCATAGTACCCATCGACTGCAAGTCCTCTGCATCACCAATGTTCTCAAGGCACTGGTGAAACTGATCGGCAGGAAACATTAGTACTGGCTTTACCTTAACATGGTGCAGCTCAAGAGTAGAGGGAGAAGGGCACAGGGAGAAGTTGAAAAGGTCAAGAGAGAACTTTTTTTTTTTTAATTTTAACAATTTATTGGGGCTCATACAATTCTTTTCACAGTTCATATATATACATACATCAATTGTATAAAGCACATCTGTACAGTCTTTGCCCTAATCATTTTTTTCTCTTTTCTTCTTTTACATTTTATTAGGGACTCATACAACTCTTACCACAATCCATACATATACATACATCAATTGTATAAAGCACATCCATACATTCCCTGCCCCAATCATTCTCAAGGCATTTGCTCTCCACTTAAGCCCCTTGCATCAGGTCCTCTTTTTTTTCCCCTCCTCCCTCCCCCTTCCCCCCTCCCTCATATGCCCTTGGTAATTTATACATCGTTGTTTTGTCATATCTTGCCCTATCCGGAGTCTCCCTTCCCCCCTTCTCTGCTGTCCCTCTCCCAGGGAAGAGGTCACATGTGGATCCTTGTAATCAGTTCCCCCTTTCCAACCCACTCACCCTCCACTCTCCCAGCATCGTCCCTCACACCCTTGGTCCTGAAGGTATCATCCACCCTGGATTCCCTGTACCTCCAACCCTCGTATGCACCAGTGTACAGCCTCTGTCCTATCCAGCCCTGCAAGGTAGAATTCGGATCATGGTAGTTGGGGGGAGGAAGCATCCAGGATCCGGGGGAAAGCTGTGTTCTTCATCGATACTACCTCACACCCTAATTAACCCATCTCCTCTCCTAAACCCCTCTATGAGGGGATCTCCATTGGTCGACACTTGGGCCTTGGGTCTCCACTCTGCACTTCCCCCTTCATTTAATATGATATATATACATATATATACATACATATATACATATACACATATATACACATACATACACACACTTATATCTTTTTATTTTTTTTGCATGATGCCTTATACCTGGTCCCTTGGGCACCTCGTGATCGCACTGGCCGGTGTGCTTCTTCCATGTGGGCTTATTTGCTTCTGAGCTAGATGGCCGCTTGTTCACCTTCAAGCCTTTAAGACCCCAGACACTATCTCTTTTGATAGCCGGGCACCATCAGCTTTCTTCACCACATTTGCTTATGCACCCATTTGTCTTCAGCGATCCTCTCATGGAGGTGTGCAGTCAATGATATGATTTTTTGTTCTTTGATGCCTGGTAACTGATCCCTTTGGGACCACTCGCTCACTCAGGCTGGTGTGTTCTTCCATGTGGACTTTGTTGCTTCTGAGCTAGATGGCCGCTTGTTTATCTTCAAGCCTTTAAGACCCCAGTCACTATCTCTTTTGATAGCCGGGCACCATCAGCTTTCTTCACCACATTTACTTGTTCACACACTTTGGCTCCAGCCGTTGTGTCGGGAGAGTGAGCATCATAGAGTTCCAATTTAATAAAAGAAGGTATTCATGCATTGAGAGAGTGTTTGAGTAGAGGCCCAAGGTCCTTCCGCCACCTTAATACGTGACCTATAAATATAGACACATAGATCTATTTCCCCATCCTCCTATATATATTTGCATGTACATGTCTTTGTCTAGACCTCCATGAATGCCCTTTGACTCCTAGCTCTTTCCTCCATCTCCCTTGACTTTCCTCCTGCCCTACTACCATGCTTCATCGCCACCTGGGCTAGAGTATACCTCTTCTCTAAGCAACCTTACCCTTGATCATTTCCCACCAGGCCTGCCACTCCCACTTCTCTACCTTTTGGGGTCCCATGTTTTTCCCTTGTCCCTGGGTTTGTTAACACCACTTCCTTACCCCCCCCCACCTCCCCACCCCAAGTCCCCCCAAAACTGTCGGTCCCATTGTTTTTCCTCCAGATAGTTCATCCAGCCTGTCCTATTCAGACAGACCTGTGGAGTCACTAACATGCACGAAAACTAGACAGAGGAAAACAAAGCAACAGTATACAACCAGACAACAAAACAACAAAAACAAACCAATGACAAAGAACAGAATAAAACAGTTCACAAGAGAAAAGCTTGTAGTTAGTTCAGGGATCGTTTGCTGGCCCTTAGGAGCGTTTTCCAGTCCAGTCTGTTGGGGCACCACGCCCTGGCCCCGAAGTCCACTTTCAGCATTCCCTGGGGACCTTGCCACTCCATTCCCTTGCTGTTCCGCTGCACTCCCCCAGTGATTTGCCTCGGTGTGGTGGGATCAGGTCAGGTGCAATTCCCACACTGTGTCTCCGGTGCTGTCCCCTGTATCGCCCTTAGTCACTGAGGGGCATCATGTCTCATAGTGGGGCCAGCCATGTTGTTCTCTCTGTGGACTGGCTGCTCTACTCAGAAACATCATCATCACGGCCTGGTGGGCCAGGCTGTGCTCCACTCTCTCCTCCTGCCCCTTCATCTGCTCCCGTGTGCTCTGATCAAATATGTCCATCTCCCAGAGCTGCAGAGTCAATGTCGTCCTTTGGAAAAAATTCTTTTCGGGGGAGGGGCAGGAATCCACTTAATTTATGGTGCAGAGAACATTTTTCATTGTACAAAAAAATCCCTGTTTTGGTCTGAAAAAGGCTCGACAAAAATGTCTATTAAGAAACCCATGTCAAACTGGTCAAGAAATCCCGGGTCCAGAGTAAGGGGGACTGCCTCCTAAGGACTACTTTCTTGAAATCTAAGAAAAGACCAAATTAGTTGGAGCATTAATCTGTAACGATTCATAGAGCAATTTCCTTCATACATTACACTGATAAAAAAATGAATGAAACTTTTGACTGAATGCTAAAGAGCTGAGTGCTAAAATCAGTATTTAGAAATAGCTAAGGCTGAAACTGAACATCATCATCAGAGAATGAACTTTTGAGATATATAGTTCACATGCCAAAATAATGAAATATGATCATTAACTGTTTTATTTTTAGAGTAAGGCAAAAATCTTTATAACTTTCCTAGCATTAAAATACATACCAATATATTTCTCAAATATTTTGAATATATACCAAGGAATGGAATTGTTGGATCGTTATAGTTTGAGAGTTTTATCATTTTTTGAGGAACTTCACACTGTTTTCCAAAATTGCTCTTCTAGTTTACATTTCCCGTAGCAATGGATAAGCATTAGATTCCCCGACGTCTTTGTCAACATGTATTATTTTATGTTTGTTTGTGTTTTAAGTGGGAGCCATCAGTGAAGAGCATCTCATTTGGATGTGGCTTGAGGTGAGACCCTGGCTTGGCTGTGAGATAAGGAAAGGCTGGACTGCAAAGGGCACTCATACTCACACCTGCTTATCATACCCACACCTGCTTGTCATACCCACACCTGCTTGTCATACCCACACCTGCTTCAATTCACTGGAAAAACATGAGACCCCAGCTCCCATAAAGTGTGACAGCCTCAGAAACCTCTGTAGGGCTGAAAGACATCCAGATCTGATTACTGACAGTGAGCTTTGCGTTTGGACGGATCAAGATGCTGGGCATCATTTTCTGTGGTTAGTGAGCATTTGAAAGCCATTAGTGGTGAAACATTTTTTAAGTATTTTGCTCATTTTAGATTGGGTTATTTCTTTTTTGTTGTTGAGTTGTTAACTTTTTATATTTTTTGGTTATTAGATTCTTGTTAGATATATTATTTCTGAAGATATTCTCCAAGTTGGTAGCTTATCTTTGCACTATTTTGGTAAAAAATCTTTTGCTAAACTTAAGCTTTCATGAAAGTCTGTGAGGTAGTTAGTTGATTGTGCCAACCTGGCCGATAAACACATGTGGGGTTCATTGAAGAGCAGAGAGATAAATGGCTCGGTGAGAGTCGCCTTTCGACTTCTCAGGTCTTTTGCTTTCTGATGGTCTGAGCAGGGTGCAGCTGCCTTAGCCAGTTCCCTGCTTTAGGTGGCAGAGCTCACTTCCTGCAGGACAGCCACAAGGGGAAGCCACGTGGACCTACCCTGATGCAGCCCTGGATGCTGGAGCAGCCTGGTGGAGACCCTTGCCAGCACTGAGATGCTTACATGTTCACTGATTTGGCTTTCCTCCTGCAGTCAGCATGGTTGTATCTGTTTTGTGAGATGGAGGAGGACTTTGTGGATTGGTGTTGGACATATGGGTTAATGTTGGACTTGTGGACTTGGGCAGCACTGGTTGGAATGTTTTCTTGATGTGCACTTAACCATTATATAAAACTCTCTTATACATGAGTTTCTGTGGATTTGTTTCTCTAAAATACCCAGACTAACACAGTCTGCTTTATTTAGTTTGTCTTTTCCTGTGTGCTAGTTTGTTATGATATCAGATAATCCATTACTGAAAAACACAGAAAGCAGAAATGAGACGTGAGGCCATGTAATCACTCCAGCACTATTTTTCATAACTAAAAGGTGCAGACAGCCTAACGCTCCATCCACAGATAAATAAACACACTGTTATATATATGAAACACTAGACTGCTGCTCAGCTAGGAGGACAAACGGAGCCTTGATACATGCTACAGTCTGTTTTTATTTTATTTATTTTAATAAATAATTTTATTGGGGACTCAGAGTTCTTATAAAAATCCATATGTCAATTGTATCAAGCACAATTGCATCAAGCACACAGGTAGTAAGCACAATTGTATCAAGCACATTGGATAGAGCTGGAAGATCCTATGCAGAGTGTAAAGTATGTTGATTATAAAATGACTCATTATATGGCCTCACTTATATAGAATGTTTAGAAAAGGCAAATGTGTAGAGAATGAAGTTATTAAGGTTTGCCAGGGACGAGAACTCGGGAGAAGGAGGCATTAACAACAATGGGAATATTATATTAAGGTAGGGCTGTACAGATGCTTATTCTAATTGTCAATAAAGTGTGAAAGATGAATTGGGAACACGTGTGTGAGAGCTGTGTGTACCATGTGGGGAGGGTTGTCGTGGAGAATGGCTGGTGAGGCTGCTTATGTGAAAACAAACATCTCATGGCTCTGGTTTCTTTGTGTGGAGGTTTATGGCTATGGCTTGATAGGCCTTCCCAGTCACCTGGTCTCGTAACCATTTTTCTCTTCTTGCTGGTTTGATGTGTAGTACCTGGAGGCTTCAAAGCCATGTTAAAAGCAGCCATTCTAGAGACAACAACTGATCTCTGTTCACCGGGAACAACAGATAAAGGAGAGCTGGGAACTGGAGAAAGAAACATGGTATGTGACTCATTGTTTCCATGGACACCTGCTTTCTTTGCTGTGATGCCAGAATCACTGGCTTCTGGCCATTATACCATTACTCATTTTGATCAAAGATTCCACAGTATTCTGATCAAAAAGGGGGGATTGCATTTAAAATTTCAAATTTATGGGGGCATGGAGGCTAGGTGAACCCTTGAAAGGATTGGCCTGAGATAATCTATAAATCTTAAACAAAATTACGCATTGAATTATTCTTATAATCAAATTATAGTTGAGCTTAATCAATATAGATAGTCCACTTTGAGCCGTATAATCTATTGAAAACTGTATAGTTGAAAACAGCAATTCAAAGGAATGTATAGAAATATTATATAAATTTTTATCAGTAGAGGATGAACAAGGTAGAAAAGAAAGGTGAGGGTGATCACACAACTCAAAGAATGTAATCAGTGTCACTAAAGGGCACATGCATATTATATTATATTATTACATATATACATATTCTCAACAACTACAACAAATAAATACAATTAGATCGGTAGATAGATAGATAGGCACTATGATTGGAACCAACTCAATCATAGTGAAGGAAATGAAGTGATATAAAAATACCTCTGATAACTATAATTTCCTAATTCCCCCCATACACACTACATTGCATTTTAAAATATAATCTATATATTCATTTTAGACTGGATCATTGCAAGAGCAAGACATGTTATGGTTCAGCTAGACCTATGTAGGTTACAGCTAAAACTATGTGACTAAAAACCAAAATGATATGGTGGATTGGTCAAATTTTCCAAAAAAGGCCACTTTAAAATGTCAAAAATCAAAGACAATCACGGTGAGGACTCAGGTGCCTTACTCCTGACCCAAGCCAGAATCTTTTGACTCATTTCATATGCATGAGAACGTTGGACATTGAATAAGAAAGAGCAAAAAAGAGTTGATGTAAATGAATCCTGATGGTTGTGAAGGGCATTAAATCTACTGTGAACTACCAGAACAATGAGCATGTCTGTGTTGGAGGTCAGACAACCAGAATGCTCCTTTAAAGGCTGAACGATCAGACGTAGTATCATGTACTGGGGGCACATCAGGATGGACTAGTTCCTGGAGGACACACGCTTCAGAAAGTAGAGTGAAACTAGAAAGACCTCTTAATGAGAGCGATTGACAAAAACCTACTGGATTTGTGAATAGGGTCACACATAGCACGGGTTGTGAGGAGCATGTAGGACTAGACAGTGCTTCATTGTGTTGTTTATAATGTTGCTTTGAGGCTAAACCAAATCAATGATACTTACCAACATCAAAAACATAGTAAATGAAATGTCTTTAAATCATCTATCTATAATGTGGTGATGAAGCTATGCCAGATTTTTAGAGAGGGCTTCAAATCGGCTTCAAACCTGCTGAAAATTGACATTTGGAATCTAGATCTACTGAATCAGAATCTACATTGTGGTAGTTACATAATCAGGTGTCAATGTGAAGATTGGGAGTGAAGGGGTGGAGTCTAGCCTGTCAGTCATTGTATAGCCAATGAGACATCTGTGTGGGCATTGTCTTCTCCTGAGAATTCTGAGAAATCCTTTGTTTCCTCCTTGGATGCAGGAGACTCTCTCTCTGCTCACTTCCTTGGAGACTGACTCTACTAACTAGACACTTGGCACTGTGCTGATAGACCCCGTTTCCTGGGAACTAGAGAAGCCAGCGGTGAGATGCTTACAACACCACTGGATCCACAAGACTTTCTACCCACTAGCCTATGATCATCCTGTATCCAGCGTCATTGCATGTGTTTCATGAGTCTGAAGAGGACTTTATAGACCACAGGGACAAAATCACAGCTTGTGAGTCTGAACAACCTCAATGGCAGGCACTCACTTAAAATGCAAGATAATAAATAACTTTCTTTGCTGAAATCATCTACTTGTGATATGTTTGTTATAGCAGCACTAGATACCTAAGACATCCACTATCAAGCTTTATTGATAATTTCAAGAATATTAGCATGTTAGAGGAACAGGTAAAGCAAGGAGAATTCTACTTTTGCCTGCAGGTCCCCCCAGGTCTCTTTCCTTCCCAGGACACGTGTTTTACAGCCAGATGAACTAATCTGTTCTCTAACTCAGGGTGTGTATTGTCTCACAAAGCAGAAAGTGTTTACATTATGAAACATATCCATTTTATATCACTAAAAGTTATGTAGCTTTTCAGACATTCTCCAGGGAGTTACGCTTCATATCTTTGTAAGTTTGTTGATCAAAGGTAATTGCAAAACAAACAAAAATCATCCCACTGAAAGCATTTTATACATAAGAACTCCCTTCCTGGTAAATAAATGCCATTAGTCTCTTTTCCCTTAGGTCCTGTTATCATATTTACAAGTTGAATAGACCAGTAAAATGTCTTGTATTCTTTCATCTTGGCACATACCTGTAACAATCATAGGAGAAACAAATTGCAGGCCAGCCACATTGATGCCGCACTATATGTCCCTTGTGTAACTGGTATGTTTTTGTAGCAATTCTAAGCCTCCTCCATGCTTTTATCCAAGATATATGCTACTTCTGTAAATCCATGGCTAAAAATATAACTACTTTTAAAAAGCCTTAGCAATAACTACTACAACATACTTGTGGATATACTTCCAATATATTCCATCAGTTAAAAATATTGCTACAGAATTATTTTTAAAAATTTTATAGAACAAAAGCATCAAAATGGGAAACTATTGTGTTTCACTACATTTCTGAAGGCAGCGTTTTCTTCTAACTATTTTCTAAAGAATTCCATCTTCATCACAAAAGTCAGAACATTTTCCTAGGAAAAGCAATCACAAAAGTAAGGCATCCAGCTGCAGCGACATGAAAAGGATTAGGAAAGCATGTGTTTAGATTTAATGAAAGAGAGATAACCAAGTCTACCACCTGTCCTAAAATTGAGCAGATCCATTGACTGTTCGTACCTTGCTCATATGTTCTTTAATCGAATTGCTCCAAGTATTGTTATCACAATTGTCCTAGCAATGGTAAATTATAAAATCCTAGTCAATCAAAGAAATGAGTGGGGAAATAGAACTATGTACTCTTTTCTATATGTTAAGAATTAAGGTTGCAGATGGATATTGGGCCTTAACTCTATTATTCCCTCTACACAAGAGTACTTTGTTCTAACCATCTGGCATTCTGTGATGCTCACCTTTCCAACAACATTGCTGAAAGATAAAACGGGTGCATAAGCAAATGTGGTGAAGAAAGCTGATAGTGCCTGGCTATCAAAAGATATAGTGTCTGGGGTCTTAAAGACTTGAAGGAAAACAAGCAGCCATGTAACTCAGAAGCAACAAAGCCCACATCGAAGAAGCACACCAGCCTGTGTGATCATGAGGTGTCGATGGCATCAGGTATCAGGCACTTAGGACCCTGAATAAAACCATACCCAAGGTGAATGGGGGGCAAGGGCATGGAGCGGAGACCCAATGCCCATCTGTGGACAATTGAACATCCCCTCACAGAAGGGTCACAGGGAAGCGATGAGCCAGTCAGGGTGCAGTACATCAGAATTGAAACACACAACTTTCCTCCAGCTCTTTGGCGCTTGCTTCACCCTATTATCATGTCCTCAATTCTACTTTACAAATTGGATCAGACCATAGCATGCACACTGCTATAGATAAGAGCCCACAAAACAGGGAATCCAGGGTAGATAAACCGCTCAAGGCCAACAAAGAGAATAGAGATACCAGAAGAATTAGGGGAGGGTGGGGGGAGAAAGGGGGAAATCAATCAAAAGAGTAAACTAGAACCTCCTCCCAGGGAGACAAATAATGGAAAAGTGGGTGAGGAGCGATGGAGGATGATGTAAGATATGGACATAATATATATCTTACCAAGGGTTAGTGAGGAAGGGCGGGGAGGGGAGGGAGGGGGAAGAAATGGGGAGCAGATATCAGGGGCTCAAGTGGGAAGAGAATGCTTTGAAAATGATGATGGCAGCATATGTGCAAATGTGCTTGACACATTGGGGGAGTGTATGGATTGTGATAAGAGATGTAAGAGCCCCCAATAAAAGTATTTTTTTTAAAGAAAGAACAAACTGAGTGAAAACCTTCTTTGTTTTACTCTCTCTTTGTCATAGCATCATTATTCTCTATAATCCACAACCACATGCTGTTAAGAGTTATGTCTCTCAATACACAGGGCCATAATTTTGAAATGTTTCTAAACACGGAAATATTCAATATTTTTTATGAATTTATGTAAAGGATGGGGCCATAAAGTCATGAATAATCTCTTCTAGTGGCTAGTTAAATAAGAAACTATTTGAATTGAGGACACAAGAGTAAACTATTTCATATACTACCTGTCTTGAGTAATTAAAAATAGGTGTTCAAGATAATTGCTTTTTATTAAATTTTAAGCAGTGATTAAAAAGTTTTATGTTCCATATTTTATAATTGAATAGCATAATTACATTTTATGTGCTTTAAAATATTTCCATAAAATTTTAAATAATTTTATAATTTATATGAATTAAAGATAAACATGAGATGCATGTTTAAAACTCATATATTAAGAACCTGAAATGATGACTAAGATTTTAATAAAATAAAATCTTTCTTTATACTATTGACATTTCATTGAGCAAATACTTATTTTAATTATATTAAAATTGATAGTACAAAGTTCC
The DNA here is from genome assembly GCF_050624435.1 of Tenrec ecaudatus. Classification (NCBI taxonomy): domain Eukaryota; kingdom Metazoa; phylum Chordata; class Mammalia; order Afrosoricida; family Tenrecidae; genus Tenrec; species Tenrec ecaudatus. The sequence goes on from NC_134545.1 coordinate 69,309,962, forward strand.
AACCAAAGATAATTAAGAAACCAAATATGAACATTTACCTACAATTTTACTAATATTGTACTAATAAAATTTATTTGTTATAAACAAAGTTATAACAGCTACATCATGACAGATACCAAAAAATATAACACCCTCCCAAATTATTATTATTTGAAAATTCCCATTTAAAATGTAGAATTAAATCAAGAATTTGTATCTAGTAAATTCAATTCTAAAATAAATAGAGAATGCCAAAATCTCTTTAATGTTTTATGCTTAAAGCCAATATATAATTAACCCAGTGAAAGACATTCTAGTCTTTTAAATAGAGTGTAAAATGTAATATTTGGATGGAGATAACTACTTCCATTATTTAAAAATGTTCTAACTATTACTGAAATAATATCAAATGTTCTAATATAATTAAACATCATACTTCTATGGGATAAAGTTATTCTTTTGTATAAGAGTCAAATCTGGGGTGCTTGGTTTATGTACTAAATAGAACAGCCTGAAAGCCACCGGTAGCATCATCTCAGCCTGGCCTGAGTCTCAGATTCATGCTGAATTGCAAAGTTACCATTTCTAGCAACTGATTTGCTCCCCTGTGCTTATGTAACAATATATCCTTAAGGGGGGGAAATTCTCTGTGTTAGGTTTTGCTTAAGGATCTTGGCACACATCATTATCAACAACTCTTTAAAATAAGAGACAGTTTCAATAATATGTTTCCAGGAAAACACGTACTGCAATTGTCTTGTGCCAATCTATGATCATCTGAAACACACATATGCTTGCAATTAAGTGTCTTTAACCAATCGTGTACTACCACACATATTTTACCCACAAATCCACTAAGCCCCTTCATTAAAGATAACCTGTCTTCAACTCCCCCAACTGTCTTTCAGGCCATCTTAGGTACACTAGGTTAGTGACCAGCTCCTCTTGGAGTGGCCATCTGCACTCTGTGAACTTCGAGATGTTCTAGTCTGAACATCTGTAAGCTTTCAATAAATCTCTCTGATTCTACTTTTATAGGTTGTGCTTTCACTGTAGGATACACTCCCAGACTTAACTAAATTCCTCAGCTTCACCTATGTTCTTCCAAGTTTATTCTTTCCCCAGGAAACATCTCCAGGTATTTGACGTGTTCGATAGCTAACAAGAAATGTCTTTGCTAATAACACTGAGATAGATCTAACTCCTGAACTGTATTCAGAGAGTTAGGGGATTTAAAAGGTTTCTTTTTGTTTTGACCAGAGAACAAGGTTCTTTAATGATTTTAACTCCTAAAAGACTGATACATATTACTCCACATTGTATTTGACACCTTTTTGAAAGTCCAATTTGAAGAGAAAACCTTCAATTGTGTATTTTCATGTGCTAAAAATTGTGCAAGGTATTGTCAATTCATGTGTAGCTGTAGTGCTGTTTACTGACTCACCTTCTGAAGCAAACTCAGTCCAGTAACTATACCTTTGTCTTTATCAATATCAGTCTTTCTGCAACTTGCCACTATCCTGTCCCTACTGGCCAGGAGTCCTGTTCGAAGTCCCATTTCAAGTAGGCAGGTACCCCCTATGAGCAGTATGATTATTTTGTTACCCCAATCCTTCTTTTTCATCTGAAACAACATTCCTGACCCAAGAGCTGGGCTGGCCTTCAATATAACTTTGCTTTTTAGACTATTTCAGACATTGATACAGACACTTCTACACAACACCCTATGAGAGTAGGCATGTTCCCTAGTGAAGGAACCGTGTGCATCTGGTCTTCTAGTTATGACCCCTTTACATGTCTCCTTTTTCACATGGAGCTAAATAAACTGACGAGATCCAAGTAACCAACATGATAGCACCTATCTCCTGCTCGTTCTCAAATAAATTTGAAGTAGGGCACACTTCTGGTGTAGGTAATATCATTTCACAATAGAAATTCTAAAACCTACAGTCCAACTCTCTGTTTCTTGTTTTAGGTTATCTAATGCACAACAAAGGATTACCAAATACATCATCCCAAAGGATGTTTCAATCCAATACTCAGCCATTTGAATCAATTCCAACTCACAATGACCTTATAGGACAGAGTCAACGAGAGGATATAGTCCATAGGGTTTCCAAAAGTGATCTTTACTGGAGCAGATCATCTTTCTCCTATGGAGGCGCTGGTGGGTTTTGACTGATGCCTTCCAAATAAAAGCTCAGGGTGGGGGTGAGGGGTCCACCAGGGGTGAGGTGGGTAAAAGCCAGATGATGTCAGAGTCCAGGAAGAAAAGAATGTTTGGAAACTGATTGTGGCGGCAATTGTACAATTCTGCTTGATGAGATTGAACTCTGGAATCACATGATATATGTATTAACTCCTAATTAATAATACATAGTAAAAATAAACATAAAATAAAAACTTACCACTTAACCCACTATGCCACCATGTATCTTAAAGAGCTGTGGTTGCTGGGAAGAAAAGCATGTGGGAATGATCAACACTACAACTCAGGGGAACAATTTATGGGAGGAACATGTTGGACGTAGCGCTCTTAGTATGGAGCTTGATGGCACCCTGGGGTCAGTGTTAGACTGCTGACCACAGATTAGGTTTTAAAACCTACTAGCTGCTCTGTGGGAGATACATGAAACTTTCTGCTCCTGTTAAAATTTGCAAAGCTTCAGAAACCCTGTAGAGAGTTGCTATGGGTCAGAATCAATTCAGTGACCATGGGTTTGGTGTTTGTGTTTGTTTTTTTCTTATTGGTGTTGTTAGTTGTATTGAGATGGTTCCAACTTACAGCGACCCTATGTATAACAGAAGAAATCACAGCTCCGTCTTGCGCCGGCTTCACAAATGTTGTGATGTTCTAGTCCATAGTTGCAGCCTCTCTATAAGTCCATTTTGATGAGGGTCTTCTGGTGTTTTGCTGCCCCTCTACTTTAACAAGTATGGTGTCCTTTCCCAAGGATTGGTCTCTCCTGATAACATATGCAAAGTCTAGGAGACAAAGTCTACCTATCCTTGCTTCTAAGGGGTATTCTGGCTGTACTTCTTCCAAGACAGGTTTGTTTGTTCTTCTGGCAGTCCATGTTACTTTTAATCTTCTTCTCCAGAACCACAATTCAAATACATCTATGCTTCCTTGTTATTTTATTATCTAATGTCCAATTTTCACCTGCTTATGAGGTGATTGGGGAAAAAAACATGTCTTGAGTCAAGAACACTTTAGTATTTAAAGTAAAATCCTTGTTTTCAACACTTTAAAGAGGTTTTGTAAAGTAGATTTACCCAATGCACTGTCTTTTGATCTCTTGACTATTGTTTCTATGGGCATTGGTTGTGGATCGAAGCAAGATGACATCCTGATATTTATACATATGGTGATATGTGGTAGGAAACAAGCTTTCAATGTGCATATATACTTATGTATACAAAAATGTATACACACAAAAGATAATTTTATGTACGTATGGATATGAAATATGTACACAGAAGAAAAATGTAACACAGCTTTCCCCCAGATCCTGGATGCTCCCTCCCCCCAACTACCATGATCCGAATTCTACCTTGCAGGGCTGGATAGGGCAGAGGTTGTACACTGGTACATATGAGGGCTGGAGACACAGGGAATCTAGGGTGGATGATAACTTCAAGACCAAGGGTGTGAGGGGCGATGCTGGGAGAGTGGAGGGTGAGTGGGTTGGAAAGGGGGAACTGATTACAAGGATCCACATGTGACCTCTTCCCTGGGAGAGGGACAGCAGAGAAGGGGGGGAGGGGAGACTCCGGATAGGGCAAGATATGACAAAATAACGATGTATAAATTACCAAGGGCACATGAGGGAGGGGGGAGAGGGGAGGGAGGGGAAAAAAAAGAGGACCTGATGCAAAGGGCTTAAGTGGAGAGCAAATGCTTTGAGAATGATTGGGGCAGAGAATGTATGGATGTGCTTTATACAATTGATGTATGTATATGTATGGATTGTGATAAGAGTTCTATGAGTCCCTAATAAAATGTAAAAAAAAAAGAAAAGAAAAATGTAAGATAATGTGTTAGGAGTGAAAGGATATACTATTATAATCTACCAAGACCTTGGACTAATACTTTTGAAGTAAAGTTGCAATAAAAGGGTCGATTTATAATTATAGTCAGCCCAGTTATCACCTTGCTTCTTTATTAAATGAACACTCTTAAAATTGTTACGAGAAAACAGTGCCACCCTCTTCATCGCTGAGCATTTTTCTTCAAATGACTTCTATTAACTACTAATAATGTCTTGAGTTTGTGTTAAAGCCCTAAGAAGTCCTGGTGGTGTCATCATGTAGGTGATAGGTTGCTGTTTTCAAGGTAAGTGGTTCCAAGCTCCAGCCACTCCGCAGGAGGAAGCTGAGTCTATCCACGATGGGAAAATGCTACTGTCTAAGAAGCCCTGGACAGGGTAGCATGAGTCACAATGGACTCCCAAGGCAATGAGATTTTGGGTTTTGTTTGTCACATTGCAAACTTTAGTAGGGTAATGCCTCTCACAAGCATCAGCATCATTATACCATTTGGTGCATCTATTCATAATATCTTATCATAACTACAGTAGTCTAATTATCAAGTGCTGCAGTCACAGCAATATTACAAGTGGATAACTTTAACAAGCAACAATTTATTCTCTGCAAGTTTAGTGAATTAGAGTCTCCAACCCAGAGTGTCAGCTCCTGGCAGAGACTCTCTCACTCTGTCAGCAGTGAGGGAAGATCCCTGATGCTTTTCAGCATGGGGGGGATTCAGCATTTCTTGGAGAACTCCATGAGCCTTAACTTCAAACTTCTGCTGGAACTTAGAAGTTTCAGTAGAGGGCTCTTGAATACAAAGAACGCACTTGGCCCAGCTCTTCTTTCTTGGTGGTAGTAGTAGATCCCTCTCATTGCTGCCTCTCTGTTTACTCTCTTTTATATCTAGAAGTAGATGGACTCAAGATTCTGCTTATTAATATAACTGCCTCTGCTCATTGACATCATCCTAAAACTGCAAACTCATGGTAACTGAGGACATGCTGACGTATAGCAACCCTGTAGAATACACAGTACAGGTACTCATAGCAGAACACCCATGTGGGTGTCTAAAACTTTAACTCTTTTCAGGAGTAGAAAATCTCATCTTTCACACCTGGATTCTCCAGTGATTTAGAACTACTGACCTTGAGGTAGCTCACATCCTACAGTAAAGCGTGTTTCCACTATGGCAATTGACTCAATGGCAATGGGCTTGGTTTGTTTTTTTTTTTTTTGGAGGACAGGGATATCCCATCATAAAACAGAAGAGAAGTATTTAGTGCTGGAAAGCATAGTCTAGTAAAGTTGATGTATTTTGGGGTGAACATAAATTAAATCAATTGTATGAAAGAATACCAAGAAAAACAAAATCTGAAGATCCCCAATTAAATTATTATGCTTACTGCAAAACTCACTCCCCTTGAGTGACTTGGGACTCAAAGTGACGCTATAAGACTGATTAGAACGACCCCTTAGGGTCTCTGAGGCATTATCCTGCAGTTATTGGGGTCAGTTTGCTGACCTTGCAGTTACCAGCCCAATGCATAATTAACTACGTCACCAGACTTTCTGCCAATTATAGTAGAATGTAAAAAAGTTCTTAAAATGTATAAAATATCTTTTTAACACACATACCTTTTAAAATACTTATTTGAATGAAATGTAGTTCAGTGTTTCTATTATAAGATTCCCAAACAAAACAAACATTCTTAAGAACTTCTTTTATATGATAGATGAATATTCAGTGAATCTTCTCACAATATCATAAGTAAAAAATGATTAGAGAGTAGTATCACCATATTCTTAAATATTTACAGAGGTTCCATTCTTTATTACAGGAACTCAATGAGTTTTAAGTAAAATTAATCCCGAACTAAAGGAGAGATTACAGTAAAGTGTGTATTTGCAAAACACATAGATATTTAGCAGGAAGTACAAAGGACTTGGCACAAAGGACTTCCCAGCATTCTGTGTAATTTGATTATCTCAAAAGTTTTTCTTTAGACCCAAAAAATAATACTATGAGACAAGCCTATAGAACTACAATTAAAATATGAGATTCCTGTAGCCTTTCCATTATTATTTAAATTGATGACTTGTCAAGAATCATTTACACGATTTCCTAATTCCCTTTCAAGTTTCTACTTACTGTTTAAAGGGCATTTCCTTCAAATTGTCTGAGTTTTTCTGTGATTTACTATTGTGCTGTTTGATATTAATTTATCTGATAAAATTTCAGTTTAGATCTATTTTCCACTTACATTTCTGGATTTTAAAAGGCTGAATGTGTACTAGGATTTATGATCTGGATTAGCAGCTGGTTAACAAATTGTTTTATTAATTTTTTGCTAGGGCCACCATTCACTTCATTGCTTTTGAAAATTCCTTTGGTTTTGTGGTAGGGCCAAATAATTGTATAAATTTATACGAGCAAATGCATAATGCTCATTTGAGTCTTTGTTCTGGCAGAAGACTAACATTTCCCAATGCCCCGCCCAGTGTGCTGAATGTAGAAATATAAGCACAGATGAAGCAGTGCACAATTGACAGAGAGGAGGGGAGCAGGTGAAGTGCGTACGTGCCTAAACATACCCCGAAATCCCCGCTCTGCCTTGTGAGACTGTCAGTGGAAAGGAATGAGAATACTAGCTCAAATCTAGGCTAAATAGATTAGCCTGATAGATTATAATTCAATCCACATATTGTTGTAGCTCTCCCCTCAGCATGTACCATCATGGCAGGCGCAGAGCTGAGTCTCTATTCTGACTGCAACGAGTTCCTTCAGGACAGCCTCATCTCTCAACTGAATCAGTAGAATAACCTCCACATTGGCCTCCGTGTATGGGAAGCCTTGTATGTTCATCTTGCCGGACAATCCGCCGCTGCAGATCTCTCCTCTGCGATTCCCTTAAAAGATATCCTCTCAAACGTCTTCACATAGACTTCCAGTGCATACAGCTCAGTGCTACCCCGTTTGCTGCATTTCTTGTTCACTCAAGAAAAATTGTCTCAAAAACAGAATCAACCCATCCTCCCAATATTAACCCACTGCCATTGAGCTGATTCTGAGCCATGAACACACTGTCAGAAGGCTTCTGGTGCTATGAATCTTTACCACAGCAGCCAACCACATCGTTTCCAGATAGAATCGCTTGTGGTTTTAAACCACTGACGTTGTGATTTACAATCCAACCCCTCAGCACTGTTCAAATCTAAGTTTTCTTTGCCAGTCTATGAAAGTGAAAACGTTCTTTTCTGTTCTCTACTCTATCGTTTAGTTGACCAAGGATTACTGGCCACCACTTATCTGTCAGCTTGTCAGAAGGTCATGGTGGTGACCTTCATGTTGCTGTAATACAGGCACCTGTTGCTGTTATTTCAAACACCAGCAAGGGCGCCCGAAGTGGACAGATTCCAGCAGAGCTAAGAGCAGACAATGGAGAAGGTATAGGCTATCGGCTGGATCCTTCTGAGGATTTAGCCACTGAAAAATATGTAAATAGCAGCAGGGCAATTATTAGATCCTAAAATCTGAAAGAATTAAAGACAAACTCGACTCAATTTGCAATATTGAAAGGCTCTATGGACAAAATATTTAATATGCATGAAACACCATACAAGATGAAAGGAATACACAGAGTCTCTGTACCAAAAAACAATTACATGGTCAACATTCAGCCATTTCAATATGTTAGCATGTGACCAAGCACCAAAGGCATTCAAGGAAGAAACCTAAGCAGCACCGAAAGCATTAACCAAAAAGAAAGCACTAAGAATTGACAGACTACCACTTCAAATGTTTCACCAGGCTGGTGAAGCACCGATAGCACCCATTTGTGTATGTCAAGACATTTAGAAAACAGCTACCTGGTTAACTGACAGCAACAAATCCCTGCTTGTACCTGTTCCAGAACAAAGTGACTCAACAGAATCCACAAATACCAGAAGAGCCTCAGGGAACTGCATGTGCCAAGCAGGGAAGCAAAGGCAACATGGTAGTAAGCAATCGTTAAACTCAAGCACTCCACGTGCCGCAATTCTCCAGTTTACACAGGTGGCTCTCCCTCTGGTAAGCTTTGGGCCATCGCGTTTGCAGTTCCGCAGGCACTCACTCCATCGCAGAGAGCACACTATCTGCTTCCATGAAGATGACACCCTCAGGAACTCAATGTAGGGTCACTGTAAATCATAAGCCACTCAATAATAATTAATGCGCTAATCTATCCAATGCTTCTCCTATAGCAGGTTTTCCACTACCCTTATCACACTAGCTTTTGTGTATGTCTGTGTGCTCCATTTTAAATAATTTTCCCTGAAATATGTGAACACCTCCAAATATTAGGCAAAATTTTGGTACCATGGACATTTTGTTAAAGATATGTTGTTGCTATTAGATGCCATCGAGGTAGCTCCTACCCATAAGGACAGTATGCACAACAGAACGGAAGCGTGCCGGGCCCCACGCCACCCTCACAGTTCTTCCCGTGCCTGAGCCCAGTGTTGCAGGCACTGATCCAATCACCTTCCGAGGGCCTTCCTGTCCTCCATTGCCACTCTGCTTTACCTAACATGATGTCTGTCCCCAGGGTCTAGTCAACTTGCAGTACATGCATATACATTACATACACACATACACACATGTACTTTTACATGTAATATCTATACACACACAAAAATAGAGCTTCCTAGAGGAGTGCCTTAATGAATGATGACACAGGTATCTCATCTCTTTCTCTTTGTGGTATAATAATACCCTGATGACTAACTGTCTGGTGAAGCCCAAATAGCAGTGTTTACAAGAATTCTGATATATTAAAGGAAAAATTATTACTAAATTTCTATAGGAGAAATAATAACACTAAGGAAGTATGTGCCTTAAAGTAATCAGCATTTGAGGTTAAAAAACAAACAAACAACCCAAACCAGTATTTACTCAGAACAATATTCAGAAGTGTCAGAAAGAAGCAGTGAAAGTGGAAAACATAGACGGGGCAGGATAAATGATGGTACACTAAGGGAAGTGCAAAGACTGAAAGGAAATAAATATGCATGAGTTGTTGAATGTAAAATTGATGATCGAATGTAAATTTTGAACCATTTCACAATAATTGCTTTTAATTAGTTGGGAATTAATACATATATTGTTCTATATATCAATTATAAGTATAATTGTACAATTGCTACCACAATCAGTTTCCAATCATTTTTAAGTAAAATATTTAAATGAAAAGACAAAATATCTATTATTAAATTAGCCAAAATAGATATTCAATTATTTTGATAATATATTAAGTATTCTGGACTAAGAAACAGAACAGAACAAAACAAAAAAAGGCTTATATAATTGACACTTCAAAATGTGTTCCTTTAATTAGGTAAATACTTTAGCATTGTTTTCATTTTTATTGTTCTTTTAGCTTAAATGGCAAATTCACTTTAATGAGCTCATAATTTACATATTTTGTTTACTAATTCTAACATGAAGCATATAAAACTTCTTCACATCCAGCATTAGCATTTTTACATAGAAATTATTATTGTTGTTGTTTGGTGCCATAGAGCTGGTTCTGACTCAGAGAAACCCTATCTACAAAAGAATAGCACACTGCCCAGTCTTGCTTCTTCCTCAGAATTGTTGCTGTGCTGGAGCCCATTGGTGCAGTGACTTTTTCTATACTATATTTATATAAATAATCTGCATAATCATGGGACACCTCAGTGCAAAGAAAAAGTCATACTAAAACGTTACTTGAAGACTGGTGTAATTGCATTCCTCAGTATACTTTTATTTTTTAATTATCATTATATAGTTTGAAAAACATAGTATATGTTTAAAAGTCTCCATTTTAAAAATAATTGTTCCCATCTTTGTAGATATCCTTATTTACTTCCACAAACTGGTAGCATTTTATCGCTCCTCATAATATTGACTCTTTCTTTTGACGTCTATGTGGTAACTCCTCATTATGAACACATAATGCTTCCACTGCTTTCTGTGTCGGTCTGGGTGGACTAGAGAAACAAACTCATGGACACTCATACGTGTCCAAGAGCGAACTTTATATGAAAGAGCAATTGTACATTAAGAAATCATCCCAACCCAGTCCGGATCAAGTCTGTGAGTTGGTATTAACCTACATGTCCACTACCAGTCTATAAATTCTTCTTCAGGCTCAGACTCCATGACACTGAAGGCAGGAAGAAAGATCACAGGCTATTGGGTGGGAAATCTTGTGGATCCAGTGGTGGGGGAAGCCTCTTAGTGCAGGAAGGAGTGTCCACATGGCTCCTTTAGCTCCATGTGTCTTGTCAGCAGGAATGTCTCGCAGGGAGGGAGTGTTAGTCCCATCTCCAGTGAACTCTTTAACTCCTCAGCACCTGTAATGAGGTCATCAAACTACAACCTGATTGACAGGCTAAACTCCACCACTTCATTCTTCATTCTCAAGTTGACAACAGATTATGTTACTATAATACTTTATTTAGGTGATTTTAAAAATCATTTTCTAATTTTCTGCACTTAAAATATTTTTAATATTAATTGTTTTACTGTAGAGCTATTACTAGATACTATGACAAGCAAGGTAATATCTCTCAAATCCATACCCTTAACAGGGATGATAATTAAATGATCTTAAAATTCCTTAAGATTTTAGAAATGTATAATTCTTGGAATTTGCTAGTCCTTTTTCTTCCAAATGGACGTGAAGAATGCCGTCATTTGGATGATATTGACCTGCTGAGGATGAAGAAGAGGTGCATTAGGCTCTCTCTATTGAAATCCACAGTCCAGTGAAGAACCAAGAATATTGTTCCACAATATTTATATTCCCTGGGGGGAAAATATCTGTCCTCCTCATTTAGGTGTTACAACATTCCGCATGCTCATAATGATCATTACCCTTAAGCCTCAGCTATCTCTAATTAACTCATTAGATAGGCTGTCAGGTATGGATGGGTAATTTCATCCAAGCATCTAACAAGGGTAACTGTATAAACAGTCAATAAAATCTATACTGTGAATATTAAACTATACAATGGAAATAGAATATATGTCATACATAGGTTATATAACAGATATTTAGCAGGTAGAGTTGTAGCCTACTACCTATCCAAATATGAAATGTTTCTCAAACAACCACCACTGTCCTTGAAAAAAACTCTCAAACAGTCCCTTCATTATCTTAGAAAAACTTTGCAGTGTTGCCTCTTTATTCATTCAGGTCCTACCACTCAATAGAACTGAGCAGGCAGCACCTAACAAGAACAACAGTGTAATAATAGAAGCACAGTTGTTGTTGATTAAATATTCTTAAGTCCATGTATCTACAACTCTTTATCAAAGACCTCCCATGTGTATGAAACTAGCCCCTTCAAGAGGTGAGTATTATAATTTTTTAAATGTCTAATTGGTAAGGAGTATCCTTTCCCTTAAGAACCTCTGGTGATGTTGTAGGATAACCATTGTATTTCTGACAGCAAGGTTGTCTTCTTTTTTGTTGTCCTTCTACATTTACCAAGCATGATGTCCTCATCTAAAGAGTGGTATCTTTTGATAACATGACCAATGTGTGTGAGAAGAAGGCTCATTAGTCTCATTTCTGAGGCACACTGTGGCTGCAGTTCTTCCAAAACCAATCTGTGTCTTCTTTTGGCAGTGCATGGGACTTTCAATATTCTTCACCAACCCATCAGCCATAAATCCTAGTATTACTGACATAAAGTTCACCTGTATTGCACTTTGAGTCAAAAAAATTAGATGGTTTATTTTTCCAGGAATTACAAGTAAAATTCAAGAGGAATGGGATCATGATCATTATGAAAAAGAAAAGTTCAAGATCCATCTTGAAGTATAATGCTGTCTGGAGCAGTATTAAATTTAGATGCTTCCAAAGATGCCCAGTTTAAACAATATATATTATAAAGTGTTACAAACCAATCACAAAAGCTGATGATGAAGAAAGTGAGGAATTCTAGCAAGTTCCTCAAGGGTTATTAATAATTATTAGTGATTGGAATGCAAAAGTTTGAAACAAAGAGAGTAAGTGGTTGAAACTATAGCCTTGGTTACAGAAATGAAATTGCAGACTGATTAATAGAATTTTGTAAGATCAATGATTTCTTCATTTCAAACACCCTTTTTTCAAGAACAAAACAGGCAACTATGGACATTAACTTTGCCAAATGGAACACATAGAAACTACATAGACTGTATCTGTGGAAGAGACAATGGAAAAATTCAATATTAGCATTCTAAATATGGCAAGGGGACAACTATGGAACAGACTATTAATTATTCCTATAACAAGTTTAGATGGAAGGTGATGAAAATTAAAACAAGTCCACCTAGGGTATAACCCTATCCCACCTGAATTTATAAAACATCTCAAGAATGGATTTGGCATATTGAGCACAAATGACCAAAGACCTGAAAAGATGTGGGATGATATCAATAGCACCATCATTGAAGAAAGTAAAAGGTTACTGTGTTAGTCTGGGTAGACAAGAGAAACAAATCCATAGACACACTCATATGTATATAAGAAAGAGCTTTATATACAAGAGCAATTGAATATTGAGAAAACAGCCCAGCTCAGTCCAGATCAAGTGCAGATGTCTGATATTAACCCATATATCCAATACCAATCCATAAAGTCCTCTTCAGATTCATGAAACACATGCAATGAAGCTGAATTCAGGATCATTGGCTATATCCTGATTGACAGGCTAGACTCCACCTCTACACCCTTAATCCTCAAATTGACACCATATTATGTAACTACCTCAATCACTAAAAAGACAGGAAAGAACTACAATAGGAAGTAAACATCTATACTAACCTGGCACGGGAGATACCGTGATCACGAAGGTGGTTTTCCCAGAGCGAGACTTATCCATTGCACTCAGGATGTGCTGACCCCTGTGATTTCCCCAAATGTGGGAAACTCAACTGCAGAATTTGTGGTAGTGGGGGACTGCATTCGCGCTCTCCCCTATAAAAATGAAAAAAAGGAAGTAAACTTCTGAAAAGACTCTAAAATTCCTCCTGAATGTAAAGCAGCTAAAATGAATAGAAGAAATGATCAAGTAACAGGTGAACAGAAAAATTCAAAGGGCAGTTCCAGAAGAAAAATAGGGAAATGAAATATATAAAAATTGGGGGTAAGGAAATCCAAAAGGAACACTCTCAGGATATCTCAAGCTAAATGAAATGAAAAAAAATCAAATCTCCATTTGCAATATTGAAATTTTCTGTGGTTAAAGAGTGAATGATGTAGGAAACATCCAGTGAAAATAGAAGGAATACACAGAGTCACTGGACCAAAAATTACTGGTTGATATTCACCCATTTCAAGAGGTAGCATCTGATCAAGAACTGCTAGTACTGAAAGAAGAAGTCCAAGCTAGACTGAAATTAGCCAAAACAAGGCACTAAGAATTAATGAAATATCAGTTTTGAAAATTGATACACCTCTAGAAGCACTGATTTGTAGTTTATATAAAAAATTTAGAAGATATCTATTTTGCCAACTTTAGGAAGAGGTCTATATTTGCGCTCATTTCCAAGAAAGGTAACCCAACCCAATGTCGAAATTATGAAAGGAAACCATTAATATCACATGGAAGTAAATTTTTGCTGAAGATAATTTTAAAAATGGTTGCAGCAATATATCCACAGGGAACTGACGAAAATAAAAGCTAGACTCAGAAGAGAACATGGAATAAGGGATATCCTTTCAGGTATCGGATGCATCTTGACTGAAAATCGGATAATAGAAAGACATATATGTGCATTTTATTGACTATGCAAAGGTATTTTACTGTGTGTATCCTAACAAACTATAGATAAAATGGCCAAAAATAGGAAATCTTTCATTCTGTTCATGGGGTACCCACCCACGAGGCAGTCTTTCTGACAGAACACAGGGAAATTGCATGGTTTAAAGTCAGAAACTATGTGAGTCTTACTTGTATCCTTACACTGTTTTATTAAACCTACATCTTCAGTACCTAATCTAAGAAACTGGACTGTATGAAGAAGCACAAGGCATCAGGATTGGAGGAAAACATATTAACAAACAGGGTTTGATGATAACATGACTTGCTTCCTGAAAGCAAGGATGACTTGAAGCCTTGTTGATGAAGACCAAAGACTGCATTCTTTAGGAGGCATTCCAACTCAATGTAAACAAAACGGACATTCTTCCAATGGGACCAATAGACAATGCCATGATAAACTGAGAAAAGATGGAATTGCCAAGGATTTCATTTTACTCAGATCCACAATCTTCACTCATATAAGGAGCAGTCAAGAAATCAAACAATTTATCACACTGGGCAAATCTGCTGCACAAGCCCTCCAAGTGTCAAAGAGCAATGATATCATTTTGAGGATGCGCGCTTGACCTATATCATTGTATTGTCTAGTTTATGAAAGCCAGACAATACATAAGGAAGATTAGAGAAGATTGAATGCATTCGATCAGGTTGGTGCAAAATATTGAAAGTATCATGAACTGCCAGGACAAACAAATCTCTCGGGAGAAATTTGTCAAATTGACCCTTTAACAAGAAGATTATGAGACTTTGTCCTAAATAATTTGAACATGTTATCTGAAGAGGTCATTTCTTGGAAAAGTTCATCATGATCAGTGTGTTAGTCTTTAGATTACTTTAGAGAAACAAGTCCACAGAAACGCACATGTATAAGAGAGAGTTTTATATAAAAGGTAAGTGCACATCAAAAAAAATCCCAACCCAGTGCTGCCCAAGCCCACAAATCCATCATTAGCCCATATGTCTGACACCAATCCACAAAGTTCTCCTCCATCTCACAAAACACACACAATGATGCCATCTGCAGGAAGAAAGCCGAATCAGTGAGCATGTAAGCATCTCAGCGCTGGCAGGGGTCTCCAAAGGACTGCTCCAGCACCCAGGGCTGCATCAGGGTAGGTCCATGGGGCTTCTCCTCAGGGATGTCTTGCAGGAAGTGAGTCTTGCCAGCTGAAGGAGGGAACTGGCCAGCTGAAGCAGGGAACTGACTAAGGCAGCTGCGCCCTGGTCCACCCATCAGAAAACAGAAGACCGAGAACTAGAAAGGCGAGGTTCACCAAGCCATTTATCCCTCTGCTCTTCAATTAACCCCACATGTGTTCATTGTCCAGGTTGGCACAAAACACTAACTACCTCAGTCGGTCAACTAGAGTGACAGCAAAGAACCCCCTTGAATTGCAGCGTTGCAAGGTCTGTAACAATGGACTCAACATAAAAGCAACGATGAAGACTGAAATGGCTCTCATACTTTGATCATGTTATAAGGAGAGACCAGTGCCTGTAAGGGAGCTCATGCCTGTGAGGCTGGCACAGGACTGAGCAATGCCTCCCTGTGTTGTACGTAGGGTTGCAGTGAGTGGGAACTGACTCGAATGAGAACACCTCATGACAATACCTAGAAGACTGACATTTATGCAATCGATTTAATATTTCGCAACTTCTGAATTTCCTAGGTCGATATATATTACATTTCACATGCTGATATTTAATGGGTGTTTGTAACTTTGTTGCTGTTGTTTTCTATTCATTTTGAGTTAAGCCTCATCAACAAATGAAGGTCCTGAAAGCTTTACCTCATCCAAGTCATTAAAATCGACTCTGCTTTGAGGAGAGAGTTTTTTACTTCAACTGTCCTTTTCAGTGGTCCCAACCTGAAGGGCTTATCTTCCAGGACTATCAAACAATTCTCTGCTGCTAATAACAGATAGAAATCTGATTGCTGATCCCTCAGAGTGGACACGCTGTTCTTTCTTCCTAGTCTGTTCATAGTCTGGAAGCTCCCTTGAATCCTATTTACCTTGGTTGGCACTGCCGGTATTTGAAATACTAGTGGTATAGCTTCCAGTATCACAGCAACACACAGTATAACCAGCAGATGAAAACCAAAGGTCACATTCTTTGTTATTGGGGATTGCTTAAAATTATATGACATGTCACAGAGTTATTTAAAATACAACTCGAAAGAGGTCTTACATATGGATGCCATTGACAATACAATAAATATTTGGAAATTTCTCTATATTTTCTAATAATTGATACAGTTTAAAATAAAGGCCAACCATACTAAGTTTATACTGAGCCTTTTGGAAGAATCTGTTTTGCTCTTCTATCACATCTTACTGTATAATGTTGTGATTTAAAAAATTCTAACAATGTCTCAGTGGATTTCAATGATAATATTTCATGCTCTTATATATGTCTGCTAAGAGAGAGCTTCAGATTGACTCTATGTCACTTTTATTCTACAACTGGGAGAACTTCACTCACCATGCCATAGAACAGCCATTCTCAACCTGTGGGTGTGAACTCTTTTGAGGTCAAATGACCCTTTCACAGGGGTCGCCCAATTCATAACAGTAGCAAAATTACAGTTTTGGAATAGTAAAGAAATAATTTTGTGGTTTGGGGGTCACCATAACATGAGGAACTGTATTAAAGGGCCACGGCATTAAGAATGTTGAGAACCACCACCCTGGAGGGAAACCAGAGACATGATAGAACAAAGCCTAGGATTTGATTCTTCTGCCAAGTCATGGTGTTCGCTTTTCCCGCCCACATTTCTCCGGCCAAGCCAAATCATGTGATCAAAATTAATGTCAATTTAATGCAAAATGTACTGTCCTTCGGGGACAAGTACCACAAAGCACATGCCAATTATTAAGGACACCCTGTGAAATGACAGAATAAATAGTAATAATATACAATCTCACGAGACAAATGCTAGAAAGAACATTAGTCGTGTCTAGACCAACGAAAGTGCACATTTTAAGTATCTGGTAGATCATTTTGGAAAAAAAAGGGGGGGCTAAATCTTTCCATTACCAAGCATGTTTTCTCCATTTCTTTGGTCATGGGGAGGACTTTTAGACATCCGTAAGTTATCTATTTATTGTAGAATCTGAACATTTTCTAGGCTTACAGGTCATTTTCATTTCTTGTTCTGTATACTAGGAGCTCTCCCGGCATAGTGGTTATATGTTGGGCTGCCAACCACTAGTCTCTAGTTTGAATATCTCTAGTTCAAAACCACCTGGTGCTCTTCAAGAGAAAGAGGAAGCTTGCTACTCCCATGAAGAGTTACAGTCTCGGACACGCACAGGGGCAATTCTACCTTGTTCTCCAGGGTCCCTGTGAAACGGAATTGATTGATGACGGTGAGTTTGGAGATTTTATTCTAGTGTTTTCTGGTTGTGTCCTTTAAGGAAAACACAATTTTCTGATAAGCAGAAAACAGAGGCAAAGTGTTACATTATTTGTTAATTAATTGGCGCCAAACTTGAGCTGCTACTACAGACTAATTAAAGTAAAAGGGTCCTGAACATAGAGAGTGTGCTTGACATCTCATGTGCAGGGCTTGATTTCTCCTTCAAATGTTTTTAAATGCCAGCCCATCGAGGATTCGCCTACCATAAAGAGTAAGTCATCACCTTGGATGACAAACTTCGTTTCGATAGATCTTGAAATGTTAAGTTGTGCTATAGTAACATCGCTGATCTGAGACAGAATAATGGTCCTGGGCCATTATAAAGCACATCTGAGGAAATATGAACAATTCTGCAGCATTGCTCCAGACTTCTACCTTTCTGATGTCTATGCTTCAGCATTGCCCAAACTACATGCTATAGAATATTAATTTCATTAGCTATCACAAAGGAATAAAAGGTTTGAGAAACTACATGGCCAAGTTAGTTCCTGAAGTACTTGAAAATGAATCCTGTCCTCAAAGAATGCCATGCCAGCTGTGCAATCTTGACAAGTTAGTGAATCTCTGCAGCCTTAGTTCCTCATGTGGAAAATTAGAACTTTAATGGTACCTATCCCATAGAGAAATTGTGAACATTAAACCAGGCAATGTATACAAAGCTCTCCATACATAATAGCTATTATGTTCATGGTTGTTACATTACATTAAACCTCTGCTGTACATAAACCTGCTTGGCCTTGTTCCATCCACTTTCCTCATGCAATCTGACAGCAGAACAATCGTTTCGCCCAGCATCTTGCACTTTGGGATTGCTATAGATCTCTATTTACCTAATTCCAGAACCAGCAACTGGGAGAGAAGTAGGAATGGGTTGAGAAGGCAAGCAGGCTTCAACGTGTTCTCTTACTTTCGGTTCTCTAATTTCCAGCCCCCTCTGAACTCTAGCACCGAGTCTCGCCAGAAATACTCTACACAAACTGCTCAGATGCAATGCTAAGCATTTTAATCATCTCTGTTTGCTATGAGCAGTAGAAGGAAAAATTCATATCATCACTGTCTTATATGCCATTTTCCTCTTAATATACCAGGAGAGAATTTTTCTCTGCACATTTCTGTATGAAAAAGATAACTCTGTTGGAAGATTTCAAGGAGAGGAAGTCGATTCTTTCTCTTGTTAGTCTTTCAGTGATAAATGTGGCGCAGATCTCTGTTCTCCAAAGAACAATTCAGCTTGGTATTTTTAGCATCAAGGGTAGGCTTAAACATAACATTGATTTCCTTGATATTAATAACTACTTAGACTCCTCATACAGGACACAGAATTTTTTTCCCCTGGTGCTATTCCTGGTATAACTTAATGGTGTTAGCTTAAGAAGAGCAAATGAGATCTTCCCTTAGCAAGAAGAATATCTATGAAGTCCAAGAAAGAGCAACAGGGCAAAGTCCTAGGGCTTTCTGTCCAGCCAAGTTCACCTGAAAGCTTGCAGGTAGTCCACCACTCACTGTAACAGGTAGATACTTGGTACTTCAAGAAAACCCTCTTACCTAGAGCATATAAATAGAAAAACTTCCCCTTGCATTTATCAGAAGCACATGGAATATAATTTTAAAAAGAATTTAATCTACCAAATCTAAAAAAAATATCGGAAAGTGGATTTTTATCCAATTTTTAAGAATAAATAGATGCAAGTCATAGCCCAGAACACTGTTTAGCAATTCTCAATATTCCTTAAAAGTAAAGACAGGTTGTCTATAACACTGATGATTGTTTACTAAATAGAAAGGAGGACACCATAAATTGGATTAATACTTCCCTTAGTACAAGAATGGTTGGTTCTAAAAATGTGTCACTGTATGAAACTCACCTTGCTGGCATGATTGCTAAAGACAAAAATGGGTGCAAAATCAAGTGTGGTGAACAAAGCTGATGGTACTTGGCTATTAACAGATATAGTATCTAGAGTCTTAAAGGCTTATAGTTGAACAAGTGGCCATCTACCAGGGAAACAAGAAGCCCCTCATGGAAGAAGCACACCAGCCTGTGCGATCATGAGGTGTTGATGGCTAGAGGTATCAGAAGTTCAAAAACAAGCAATCAAATCAATATGAAGGAATGTGGATGTAGTGGAGACCCAAAACCCACCAGTAAGATAATTGGACAGACCCTCTCAGAAGGACCCCATGGAAGGGGTAATAAACCCAGGGGGTGGTATAGTACTGACGAACCACATAACTATCTTCTAGTTCTTTAATATTTCCTCCTGTTATTATTATGGTTTTTATGTTATATTTGTGTATGTTCATTTGTATATTGGATATCATTTGGTACATAAAAATGAAGCTAGATAACCCTTCAGGTAGAGTAATAGGAGTAATAATTCCCTGGGGGTACTAGAAGAGAGGGGAAGGGGAGGGGGGAATAGGGAGCAGGTAACTTTGCTGACTGTATAATCCCACTTCGTGAGATCAAACAACAGAATTGTATGTGAATGAATATATTGGATTATGTAAGATATGGCAAAAAATAAACTATTATAAGAAAAAATATATATATATACATAAGTGTTCCTGGGGGTTGGGGTGGGGAAGGAAGTGGATAAATGGAGTTGATATCAAGGAGTCCAAGACAAAAGAAAATGTTTTGAAGCTGATTGTGGTAGCAATCATATGATATTGCTTGATATGATTGAGCTATGGAATGTTATGATATTGGTAAGAGCTTCCAATAAAATGATAAAAAAATTAATGAATTAAATTAATATAAAATTGAAAGCCGATAGTTAATACTTTATGAGACATAGTGACTCTCTCCCTAGAGAGAGTATGGACAGCTCCGGTAAGTGAGAAATCAATTTTTTTCAGCTGTTGGCATTGTTCTGGCTAGACCAGTGCATGTACACTGGTACAGATAAGAGCTCAGACACACAGAACCAGCCCTCATGAACAGAAATGGGAGTAGCACCACCAGGAAGGTAGGGGAAAAGTTGGGGAAGGAAGGAAAGAAGAGGGACCCAATCATAATGATCAATACATTACACACACACACACACACCCTGGGGGACAAACAAGAGAAACATGGGTGAAGGGAGACAGTGATCAGTGTAAGATAGGAAAATACTGAAAATTTATCAAGGGTTCACGAAGGTGGGAGGTTGGAGGAAGGAAGGAAAAGGAGTTGCTAATACCAAGGGTTCAAATAGAAAGTAAATGTTTAAAAAATGATGTTGGCAACATATGTACACCCCCAATAAATTGATCATTAAAAAAATAAAGAAGAAAAACCAGTAGTAGAAAAGGCCAGGTTTTCTGTGTAGGCCATATTCCCTGCCCCTTCCCTTGCCTGTGTAGTTGGTCCTACATGATCTCAGGCTCCATTCATGGCCCACCTCCTAGCTGGTCTCCCTGTTCCTGCACCCACCTCAATCTTCAGAATGAAGTGTCTACAGCGTGTACAATGAGCATTCAAAGCCACAACAAATTGCTTAAAAATCCTCGATGCCTCCCAATTACACTCGGGTAAAATGCATAATTCCTATTGGTGTGATCCTTTGTGGTCTCCTGGGCACCTCCTAAAAGCTCTGGAGGCACGCTAGGTTCAGCGTGAGTTGTGGATTGGACTGCGAATTGAATGGTCAGCAGTTCAACCACAGGAGAAAGATAAGGCAGATTGGCAGCAGTTCCAGAAAGGCTCTGAGTCAATTCTCCTCTGCCCTGTCGGGTCACTGAGGCAATTCTCCTCTGCCCTGTCGTCAGGTCACTGAGGCAATTCTCCTCTGCCCTGTCGTCAGGTCACTGAGGCAATTCTCCTCTGTCCTGTCGTCAGGTCACTGAGTCAATTCTCCTCTGCCCTGTCGGGTCACTGAGGCAATTCTCCTCTGCCCTGTTGGGTCACTGAGTCAATTCTCCTCTGCCCTGTCGGGTCACTGAGGCAATTCTCCTCTGCCCTGTCGGGTCACTGAGGCAATTCTCCTCTGCCCTGTCGTCAGGTCACTGAGGCAATTCTCCTCTGCCCTGTCGGGCCACTGAGGCAATTCTTCTCTGCCCTGTCGGGTCACTGAGGCAATTCTCCTCTGCCCTGTCGTCAGGTCACTGAGGCAATTCTCCTCTGTCCTGTCGTCAGGTCACTGAGTCAATTCTCCTCTGCCCTGTTGGGTCACTGAGTCAATTCTCCTCTGCCCTGTCGGGTCACTGAGTCAATTCTCCTCTGCCCTGTCGGGTCACTGAGGCAATTCTCCTCTGCCCTGTCGGGTCACTGAGGCAATTCTCCTCTGCCCTGTCGTCAGGTCACTGAGGCAATTCTCCTCTGCCCTGTCGGGTCACTGAGTCAATTCTCCTCTGCCCTGTCGGGCCACTGAGGCAATTCTTCTCTGCCCTGTCGGGTCACTGAGGCAATTCTCCTCTGCCCTGTCGTCAGGTCACTGAGGCAATTCTCCTCTGCCCTGTCATCAGGTCACTGAGGCAATTCTCCTCTGCCCTGTTGTCAGGTCACTGAGGCAATTCTCCTCTGCCCTGTCGTCAGGTCACTGAGGCAATTCTCCTCTGTCCTGTCGGGTCACTGAGGCAATTCTCCTCTGCCCTGTTGGGTCACTGAGTCAGAATCGACTGAAAGGCAGGGAGTGCAGAGCATCTACTTCCTCAGGCTCATTTTCAACAGTTTCCTCCAAAAGTTTTATTGCCATGTCTGTGTGCTCTCCCTGGAAATTTCTCTCTCTTACTATTGTCCATAACTAATTTCTACTTCCACTTCAGGATTCACCATCTTCAAAATTATCTCCTTTTCTCTCTTTCACACACACACACACACACACACACACACACACGTTTACGTGCCTCTTCTCTGAGCTCCCACAGTGTCTTATACCAATGTGAATCTTGGAAATTACTATTGTACCTTATAATTTCCTGTCATTTCATCTCGCCTCTCTTAGATTCCCACCCCATTTTAATATATTGGAGATAAAATGTTGTGAGTCCTAACTTGCACAGTAATTTCCCATCTGAATAATGGGTTTGACTCTCCTAACTAATTCGATCAGTATTTGCTTTCCATTTTGTCCATTTTATGTCTAGTATAAAATATGACATAACATGGTTACTTTTCTAATCAATTGGGAACAATCGAGGTTGCTTCCGCATTGTTCTCCTG
The DNA here is from genome assembly GCF_050624435.1 of Tenrec ecaudatus. Lineage (NCBI taxonomy): Eukaryota > Metazoa > Chordata > Mammalia > Afrosoricida > Tenrecidae > Tenrec > Tenrec ecaudatus. The sequence goes on from NC_134545.1 coordinate 69,332,380, forward strand.
ATATTCGTTATATCAACAGAAAAAGGACAAACACTTCTTTCAGTTTGGGCTTCATGACTCACCGGAATGTATTGTGGGAAAAGCAAGGTTGGAAGAATTTGTAATGTGCACTATCACACTGCTCAGTGTACATTTGTACATGAGCCTCCTGTGGATCCGTCACTCAGCTGCATGACAGTTGTGTCCCAGAGACCCTATGACTTACATTTTTTTATAGGGGCAGGGACAAGGAGGCCTCATAAAGTTCATGGAAGAAATTATCCTATCTTTCAATTCATTTTTTCCATAAATGTTTTGAAGTGTCCTGGTATTAGATTCCAAAGGAAACTTTGACCAGAACAATGAGAAAAATATTTTCATGATGGTAATGATGTTTATAGGAGAAGAGGGTTAGACTATGTCTCATATTAATATATTAAAGGGTTAAAGGGTGGATGACCAAAACAAAACAAAATAATGATGGTCAACAAAACTAATCAAATACATAGAAAAAAGAAGTAGGACATATTACCTGAGTTGATAGAGAAGGATTATGTAAATAATTACTAAATATAGAGTTTTATGAGCTTAATCTAGGTGACCAGATAGAACTTGGCATCTAGTTATGAACCCCCATTGAATATGATTTTACTGGGAACATTTAATGTAGAATGAATTTTTTAAAATGGAGTGTCTTCATTTGTTAAAAAACATAACAGCCAAACTCACTGCCATTGAATTGATTCTGCCTCATAGAAACCCTGCAAGACAGAGAAGAATTTCCTCTTGAGGTTTTGGAGGCTACACATCATGGCAGGAGAAGAAAGCCTGGTGAGTCCAAACTGTTAACCTTCCGGTTGGTGGCGCATCTCGTAGCCCACTACACCATCAGGACACCTCTATATTTTTACAACTGAGAAAACCTCCCTCTCTGTCATCCAGTCGAAGCTCACTCAGAGCAACCCTCTGGGACAGGGGAGAACTGCCCCTTTGAAGTTTCTGAGACTGTAACTGTTTACGGAAGTAGAAAGCTCCCTTTCTCCCTCAGAGTGGCAGGTGGTTTCGAATTGTCAACCTCTGCATCACAGCTTAACGTATAACCACTACACCACCTGGGCTCCGGCTGTAATTTTGTACATGAGTAAATGTTGTTAAGGAGAATCAGTAGGTTTCAGATGAGACTTCGGGTTAGCCTCATTTGTAAAGAGGCACCTAATATGAATTATTATCAGACTTATTTTGAAGGCTTTCTTTCATGAACATTTATACGACAATGGACTATTGCATTACCCTCTGCCCTGCTTCAGAACTGCTTCTGACTTGGAAGCTGCAAAAGAGAGTCTCCAGATGCCACCACTCACGTTCTCTCCCAGCTCAAAGCTAGGTCAGGGAGAATGAAGTTCTTAAACTACAACGCTCAATTGGGATCCCTCAAGTTACTAACATCCAGTTATAAAGATGCAGAGGAAAGAGGATAGTAATCATTTTTTAAATAACTCTGATAGATATGCTCAATGCAGGGTTGCCACCAACCTTCATTTGTCTCACACACACACACACACACACACACACACACACACACACCGCATTATCTTTGAAGTGCAGTAAAACGGGACACTACATGAACCCTGCTGCTGTAGGGAGTGACGTCTCAAGCTGTCACCCACAAGATCACAGACATAAAGTTCCGCTCCCATAAAGGTTTACAGCGCAGAACCATAAGGTCAGGTAAATGTCCCATGAGGGCACAATGAATCAGAATCAACTCAATCGTAGTAAGTGTGTATGGTTTCCTTATTTGCGTATGCCATTATGCACCTTTGAAGAATCTTGCAGTCTCATGGAAACGCTATGTGTCCCAGAGTATACATTCATAAAATGGAGAAGGCACTTAACAATTATTTCATCCCATTGTTGAGAAGTTTTAAGAATACCCTGTAGCATTTTGTTTGTGTTTTGTTTAATTGTCTATATTAACACAGTACTCTAGACACAAAATAAGTGTTCAATTACTAATAGCTGTAATTTTTATTCATATTAACATAGATTTTTTATGAAAAAATTCACAAGGGTAATAAAATATAAGCCCACGTATGTTAGTTTACGACTTTTTTGAAACAAATTTAGTTGCTAAAAATAGATCATGTTTTGTTTTGTTTTGTTCTAGATATTTTCCTGAGTCAGGAGTCCTCAAGGGTCCCTAATCAAGTAATCAAGTCTCACACAGAAAACGGGGACAAGGCTATAGCTTTCGTTAGCAGAAAAAGGAAGTATTAAACTATGTAATAGGTTGTTAAAGCATTTAATATACAAAAGGAGTCCTAAAAACTGTGCTTCCTATAAGATTTACTGTCTAATTTAAAAGAAAAGTAAAACTGATTTGGATCGTATTTGCATCATCTCATTCATTCCTATTCAAACACAGATGTTGTATCTGAACCACCTTCAGCTTTATATCAATTTCAATATAGAACATACCATTGTAACCAGCTAAAAAATCAATTGAACTGGATAAGTAGATACTTATTTTCTATTATAGGAGACATCACTGAGTTATAATCCATATTGTAGGCTACAATCCTGATCTTCAAGTGGGTCCAGTCCTCCTTACCTTCAGCTAGTAGGGTTGTATCATTAGCATATAGCAGATTGTTAATAATGCTTCCTCAAATCACTATGCCATTCTTCCAGAGTCCAGCTTCTCAGGTTATTTGCTCAGTGTACAGATTGAACAAGTATGACAAGAGGAGGCAAGCCTGATGCACACCTTTCCTGAGTTTAAACCCTTGGTCTGTTCAAACAAATGCCTCCTGCTCGTGTACATGTTCCACACGAGGAATATGAACTGCTATGAAATTCCTATTCTTGCCAATGCTATCTACAGTTTGTTATGATCCTCCCAAATAAAATTAGTGTAGTAAATGAAATTCAAGTATGCATCTTTCTGGTAATTTCTACATTCAGCAAAAATCCATCTGATGTCAGAGATTATATGCTTTGTTCCCCATCCTCCTCAGAATGTAACCTTAATTTCAGGCAGCTCCTTGTCAATACACTGTTGCAAGCAATGTAGCATTATCTTCAGAAAAAGTTTGCTTCTTGGAGATATGAATTATATTGTTAAATGATTTTTGCATTCTGTCGGGTCACCTTTCTTTGGAATGGGTCAAATATAGTTCTCTTCCAGTCAGATGGTCAGGTAGCTGTAGTCCAAATTTCAGGGCTTAGACTAAGGACCGTTGCCAGTGTTGCATCAGCTTGTTGAAACAATGCAGTTAGCATTCTGTCAGTTCTGGGGCCTTGTTTGTCACTAATGCACAATGAATTTATTCTTTCAATACCACTTGTTCTTGATCATATGCTACCTTTGAAACGTTAAGCAATTCTTTTGGGTACAGTGACAGTATTACAGTGAAGGACTACAGTACAGTGTTCTGTCCATCTTCTTTCAATGTGTTCTGCATCATTTACTATTTTTCCATTGTTGTTGTTGCTTTTCAGAGTCAGCAAGTCAGTGCTGACACATCGTGACCTCATGCACAATAGATGGAAACACTGCAAGGTCCCACACTATCGTCACAATTGTTCCTATGCCTGAGCCTATTGTTGCAGCCATTCTGCCAGTCCATCTTCTAGAGGACCTTCCTTTGTTTCGCTGCCCCTCTACTTTAGCAAACACGATGTCCTTCTCTCCAGACTGGTCTCCTAATAATAACATATCCAAAGAATGCGAAACTAAGTATTGCCATCCTTTCTTATAAGGAACAGTCCGGCCGTATTTCTTCCAAGACAGATCAGTTTGTCCATTTATCAGTCTGCGGTACTTTCACCATTCTTCTCCAGCACTACAATTCAAAATCACCGGTTCAGTCTTCTATATTCGATGCCAATTTTCACATGTATATGGAAGATGCTGATTGTGTTTTATTGGTGATGCTAAGGCATTCAACTGTGTGAAGGATAACAAACTCTGGATAATCGTGAGAACAATGGGGACTCCAGAGCCCTTCCTTGTGCTCATTCAGAACTTGTCTGTGGATGAGAAGGCTGTTGGGAGAATGTAACGAGGGAACACTGCATGGTTTGAATGAAGGAAAGTTGTGTGAGATGGTTGGATCTTCTGGCCATACTCCTTCAATCTGTATCCTGAAAAAATAATCAGAGAAAATGGCTGATGTGAAGAAGAATGTAGCATGAGGTTTAAAGGAAGGCTTATTAACCACTGGAAATGTGCAAATGATGCGACCTTACTTGCTGAAAGAGAGGAGGACTTGAAGCACTTGCTGATGAAGATCAAGGATTGCAGACTTCAGTATGGATCACAACTAAATGTACAGAAGTCCAAAATCCTCACCACTGGACCAACAGATAACATCATGGTAAATGGAGAACAGATAGAAATTGTCAAGAATTTTGTCTTGCTTGAGTCTACAATCAATGCTCATGAATGCAGCAGCAAGAGATCAAAAGAGGAGTTGTGTTAGGTAAATCTGTAATATAAGATCTCTTTAGAGTATTGATGTGCAAGAATGTTACTTTAAGGACTAATATGTGCCTGAACCAATTCTTGGTATTTTCATTTTGCCTATAGAATATTTCAATATTGAAACTTGAGATTTTTATTTTTTTTCTTGATAAAATTATAATATTCTGATTGGTGTTGTCTTGATAGACTAGTGGGCTAAGCATTGGAGTGCCAACAGCATGGTCAATGATCTAAATCCCCCAGCTGCTCCCTGGGAGATCGATGAGGCTGTACTAGGAAAGCGTTACAGACTAAGAAACCCTGCTATACCTACGGGGACTCTATACATCAGAACAACTTCATGACTTTCAGCTTTTCATTATTTTTGAGGTCAATCCAAGATTGGACTCAGAAAAGCATACTTGTTATTGCTATTGCTTACAAACAAGGCAACTGTGATATATTGATTTGCTAAAAGACATACTTGATAGACATTTGGTCAAACAAGGTTTTCTGGTTGGTACAAAGAAATAACATGACGGACATATTAAAACATAATTTCTGCAAACTACTTTGCCCCAAGATCTATCTTTGAAGGAAAATGAAAACTCACTTTTCGTAGAGTATTGTTTTGCTCTGAGAGCCAGGAATCTATTTAAGAATGAGATCAAAATTTCCATGGGCTATTCATGTTCTTTAGCTTTACGGAAAATGAATACACTTTATTAACAACAATAGGAATTGGTTCATACAGGGGGTGGAGGGCTGTAATGTAGACCTGGGCAAAAGATCACAGAGCTCTGTAACCGAGACTTACTTCCTATTTGTGATTAGCCTAACTCATGCCATGTTTGTGCTGCTCCTCACTCCAGCATCTTTGGAATGCCTGTAAGTTTCTGCATTGCTCAAAGATTTCTGGTTTCTGGTTGTTTGGATGATTCGATCTGGAGAGCTGTCTAGAAAACACTGCCTGGAGACTCATTAGGATAGCTTAAGAAATTGTTCATGCACTATAATGTTAATTGTTTTATCTGATTGTTATAATTGTATTTATATCTTGTGATTAGGGTAATTAAAAAGGACATGATTCCTCTCTAAATATGCATTCCAGTGTAAAGAACATCATCTCTATGTATTCTGAGTATAAATGTAATGTCATCACGACAGTCTATTTTGCTGTTGGTCCCTCTACTGATATCACCTTCTGATAAATTTCTATTTTTCTCTCTAATGTAGAGTTAGTGAACTGGCTCTGCTGCTCCAGGACACAGACTCTAGTCAGAAGTAACAGCTCCTAGGAAGCAAATGTTAACATCTGGGAGAAAGACTCCATTGAGTGCTTAGATTTACTTTAGTCACTTTACAATAGATCAGATACTTCCCTTTTGATTTTTATAGTCTTATGAATTCCACAAAAGTCCTGAACACGCTGAACGGAGGAACCTAAACATCTGCAAATGTTTCATAGTGAAGAACCTGTTACCATGGAAATTCCTGGTCTGGAAACCACAGCAGCATTAGTTTAATAGAAAGCAAAGCTTCTCCACTTACAGTTGTCACAGACATCAGGTTATAATTTCTCATAATAGAATATGTGATACTAGTGGTAGTGTTGGTGGTGGTTATTCAACACAAAGAGTTGAGCACAGGAAACCTTTCCTTTGTGTGTGTGTGTGTGTGTGTGTTTTAAACAAGACTGGAGTTTATCTCAATGTCATTTCACTGAGGGACATTCTTTCAAAGTCCTTCCGGTATGCATGTATCTCAATAAGCAGAAAGTACTACATGAATTGTGGGTTTTGGCATGTTAACTGTCAGTATTCTCTGTTATTATTTAACAGAAACTTTATTAAGTACTTTCATAACAAAGCTGCTATTAATAGAGTGCTTTAAATTAACAATGAATCTTTCTACAATAATGCATAAGTTAGCTTTTTAATTAATTCATCATAAGTATTTCCCATGAATCTGAATTAGCAAAATATTTGTCATGAAAAATTCCTTTTCCTGTTCAGAGAGCTTAGCACATACAGTGTAGTACCCATTTATGAAATGAAAAAAAATCTAATAATTATTTTATTATTAATCGCTAAGTGATTGACTACTTACCACGTGAAATGTGGTAAGATTTTATTTCATCCAGGTGTGTCTTGGAAGACAGACCTGGCGCTCTGATTCTAAAAGGTCCCAGCCTTGAAAACCTTAATGGAGCAGAGTTAGTTCTACTACTCCCTGTGTGGTGGCCATAAATTGGAATTGACATGACAACAAGTAGCAATGACAACGCTTATTACATATAAAGATGTACCAGTCCCTAAAGCCTACGCTTTATCATAGGCTCACTTTGGAGAAACTTAAAGCAATTAATTGACTTGCACATCCACCTCTTACTCACCGTCATTGAGTGGATTCCAACTCATAGCCACTTGTCCCCCGTGGTCACACTGAGAGGCAGATTGTCTGACTCTTGAGCCCAAAGATTGACCACTGGGTCCAGGAGGCTGAGTGACACCCTTAACTTTAAAACAGTGAACGCTGCTCTATGCCTGAATATCCGTGACTCAATAAAGGTTTATTCATTCAGTAATGAGAAAAACTCTACACTGTGTTGAAGTGGTAGGCTTCTTCCTGATTTTATCCTAGTTTAAGGTAACAATTGCTCACCCTAGACTGTGTTTTAATAGACAGGGATTTAATTGTATTTCAGAGGCCTTTGGAGAATCCTTGTAAACGCCATTTCTCAAAAAGATTTGGGAACCCGCCAAATACTACTGAGAGAAGGCAAGTCAATAGTGGGAAATCAAGAGAAGCCCACAAAGAGGAAGTCATGCCCTATTGTCACAATGAGCCATCAACAGGTGACATACAATGACCATGAAATTTGAAGTCATGATGGACAGTCCCCAGTAGATGCACTGTAGCTCACAACCCAAAGCCTGATGAGAGGAATTAAAACACAATAAGGCATCTGAAAGTTACTGGGAAAACTCCATTATCTTTTACAGTCCAAGTTTCCATGAACTTTTTGAAGACTTGTTTGGTATTATTATCAAAATTCCAAAGGAAACCTGAAATTTGCTTCATCTTCTTAAAGTATTTGCTCCTTGTGTATACATCCCCCAGAAAACTGTGATGTGATATGAGCAGAGATTGTGAAAAGCATGCTAGAAGAATGGAGCCTGCTGTTTCAATGGTTAAGCCCTCAGTGGTTCAAAGAAACTGGCTGCTCAATGTGAGAAAAAGAACTGACTACCGGCCCCCATAAAGATCCAGCTTAGAACAACATAGTGGGGAGTTGTACTCTGTTCTGCTATGTCAATTTGAGTGGGAATCAAATGCATCGTGTGCAGCAGCATCCTACAAAAAGAAAGAGTGAATTAAAATTCAGCCTCCAGTAGTGTGATGCTGTTTAGTGACCACAGGAGTGAAGGTATAAATAAAGAATTCCTTTCACAGAGCCTTTTCACACCGTAAGATGCCCCAAGTGCTAATGAAGGGGCCCGACCTTAAATTCAGAGAAGCTTACTAAATCTCTATGGTTTCTCCCTCACAGTGACTTGATTGGATATCCATCTTATATAAAAGATAATAAAACATCATTTTAATTCCAAAGTTTGATGTTACATGTGTACTTTAGAGAATAAGATTCTACAGGATGATAACCACTTCTTCCAAAAAGTATGTTAAAATATGTTGTTTCTTCAGAATATATATATATACATATATTTAATCTTGACTTTAAGCAGATATGTCTGATTATATCATAACTAAACAAATTTTTCTGTTATGTATTCCTTAAGATAATTTAAAACAATCAGAGCAAAGACGAAGGATCAAGGAACATAGAAAGGACACTAATAAAGCCAAAGACCAGATGGCTACATTTAATAAACGCGTAGCAAGTTATTAAAGCTAGCAAAAAAGAGAAACACTCGCACATATGCAGCTCCTACATTAAATAACCAAAATCAAACACGGTGTTCCTCTGGAAGAGCTCTAAGGATTACTGCAGCAGAATCGCCAAGTTTGCTTATTTTTCTAATGGACATCTCGGCCCTCCAGCTGTTGCTTCTCTGTCCCAGAAGTCTGGTTTTTAATAAATTCTTCCACATTAAAGTTCACTACTTGGGAAAGCTGGCTATTACAAAGGGATACACAACATCATTTTATTTTATTCCCAAATACATTCAGTCGTCTAGTGAAAGAGACTCAGCCTAGAAATGACTAAAAATTCTCATGATCCTATGTGTCAGTGTTTGCTGATTTCTTCTTGAACAGACTGTCAAAAACAAGATCTGGATGCAAGGTCTGGAAAAACAGGTGGTTTAATTTTCTCAAGGATGTATGGCTTGACAAAAGATAGAGTTGTTATGCGTATCAAATGTGCTTGCTTAACAATGAGATAATTAACCCAGGGTTGTTTCTGCAGGAACATAAGGGATATGTTGTTGTTGTTATTATTATTTGAATTTTTTGAATTTTATTACCTTGTTATCTGCATTGTCTTCAAACCATGCTGGCATGAATTACGGCACAAGTTCATCTGAACAGCCTTGAGTTGAATCGAGTTCGTGGAGTCACCCCCCTCCACAAAGTCTGAAGGACTGGCAGTCAATGACGGACGGGTAAGAGGACTGAATTCAGATGCATCAACCTAAGACAGGACACTGTTTTTAAATAACAGTAGACCCAATGACGGGTAAGATCATCAGAACCTCTCCTAACCTAAGACAGACGCAGTCCCGCTTTGCTCATTTATAATAAATAAAAAAGGGGGAGATGAAGGGGCCATAGGCTGGTCCAGGTATTTCGTGGTGGGTGACCAATTAATTCCCTGTGCCTCTGTTTACCTTGTAACTAAAAGCATTGTGAGATAACTCAGTTCTTTATGATCTTGCAGCTAAAAACAGTGGGAGATAACTCAGTTTTTAAGACCTCTTTAAGATTCTTTTGAACCTTGCATGTCCTTGTGCTTATCTTAGAATATAGTGCTGTTATTATTCAAGTGTTTAGAAAGTGTGCCTAGTTAAGTACCATCTGCATAGATAAGAGGTTCAGAATGTTTTTAAAGCAACTTCTTTGATGTTTCTTTTGTAACCATTCCCTTGTAAGAAGAGTATAAAAACCAAGCTTTGAATATACTCTGGACTTCAGTCCATCAGACTATTGTCCTCCCAATCCCATGCTTTGTTTATGTCTCTCTCTCTTCCTTTCATCCGCACGCCTCATTTCAGATGCATCTTGATGCAAGATAGCTGGTCACCCACAATTAACAACCTGAGATGTGAAGAGGACACAGTCTTGCTTGGTGAAAGCCAAGAGTGCTAGAAGCACTTACTAATGAAGGTCAAAGATTGTGGCTTCAGTAGGTATGAGAACTCAGTGAAGAGAAAGTCACAGTCCTCCCAATTGGACAAATAGACAACACAATGATAAATGGATTAAAGAGTGAAATGTCACTGAACTTGCAATCAATGCTCATAGAAGTAGCAGGCAAGAAATCAAAGGTTGCATTGCACTGTATAAAACTGTTGCACGTCACTTCTTTAAAGTGTGAATAGCTAAGATGTCGCTTTGAGGAATGAGGTGCCCCTGGCTGAAGTCATGGTATTTTCAATTGCCTCAAATGCTTGTAAAAATGGGACTGGGGAAAAGGAAGATCAGGCAAGTGATCATGAATTATGATGTTATCAAAGAAATTCAAAAGTACACTGATTTCCATAAGAACAAGCAAACGTCTTGGCGTTAGAGGAAGCTCAGCCAGAATGTTTCTTGGAAGTGGGGATGGTTGATGCACACTGCAGTGGGTCACATGTTGGGCTGCAAAACACGAGGTCAGCAGTTAAAAACCACCAGCCCCTCTATAGGAGAAAGATGAGGCTCTCCACTCCTGTAAGAGTTACACACTACCATCAGTTGATGCAGACTTATAGCACCCCTAGAGGACCGTGCAGGACCGCCCCTACGAGTTTCTGAGACTAACTTTATAAGGGAATAGGAGCCCTGTCTTTCTCCCACAGAGTGGCTGCTGGAGTTGAAAGGTCAACATTGCAGATCGCAGGCCAACTCATAACCGCTGTGCCACCAGGGACCTTTGTGAAAGAGCTACAGTGTGGGAAGTTCCACATGGTCCTGCAGCATCGCTATGAGTCAGAATCAATGCCACGACAGTGAGGCTTTGGGTTGATGTACATGTCAGGTGAGACCAATCCCTGGAGAAGGACATCTACTTGGCAAATTAGAAAATCACTGTAAAAAAAAAAAGGATATTCACAAGGAGATGAATTGGCACAGTAGTTGCAACAATAGGCTCAAGCATAACAACAATATTGAGAATGCTGTGGGACTAGCTAGTCTTCCATTCTGTTGTGCATGCTGCTCCTAGGAGTCTGAGCCAACTAGAGAACACCGACTGAAGGGGCTTTCTAATCTGGTGCAGCGTCAGTCACGAAAACAAACTGGGAAAATCCTACCCTGCCCCATAGGGTCTTTATGAGTCGGCATTGACTCAATGGCAGTTAGTTTGCTTTTGTTTTTAACATAACATAATTGTGTGATCACCTTCCTCACATAATGGCTGAAGACGAAAGTGTGCATAAGCAAGTGTGGTGAAGAAGGCGGATGGTGCCCGGCTACTGAGAGATATAGCGTCTGGGGACTTAAAGGCTTGAAAGCAAACAAGCGGCCATCTAGCCCAGAAGGAACCGAGCCCACACGGAAGCAGCACACCAACATAGGTGACCATGAAGGACAGAGGAGACCAGGTCTCCAACATCAAAGGTGGGGTGGTTGTGAGAATCACATCACCATGAAAGAGGGGGAGTGCATGATGGGGACCCAATGCCCACCTGTAGAGAGCTGAACACCCCTTCCAGAGGGGTAGGGAGTAGGAGATGGGCCACACAGGGTTCAGTGTAACAACAATGAAACTCAAAACCTTCCTCTAGTTCCTGAACGCTTCCTCCCCTCCCAATCATCATGACCCCAATCCTACCTTGCCTTGCGGACCTGGTTGTACCAGAGGATGTACAGCGGTGCAGTGGGGATCTGGAGGCACAGGGAATCTAGGACAGACGAACCCTTCAACACCAGTGGTGGGAGAGGCGACACCAGGAGGGAAGGGCATGTAGAAAGGGAGAACCGATCTCGGAGATCTATGTGTAACCTCCTCTCTGGGAGATTGTCAAGGGGGAGGCGGGTGAGGGGAGACGCTGGGGAGTGTAAGATAAGATATAATAATTATTTATAAACTATCAAGGGACCAGGGGTGGGATTGGGGAGGGAGGGGGATGGGAGAAAAAAAAGGGAAACCGAGCTGATTCCAGGAACCCAAGTGGAAGGTGAATTATGAGAGTGACGAGTGCAACGAATGTATAAGGGTGCTTTGCTCATTTGATGTATGCACAGATTGTGATAAGAGCCTTATGAGCCCCAATAAAAAGATTTAAAAAAAAAAAAAGAAAGAAAATGATTAGGGCAAAGAATGTACGGATGTGCTTTATACAATTGATGTATGTATATGTATATGTGTGGATTGTGATAAGAGTTGTATGAGCCCCTAATAAAATGTAAAAAAATAAATAAATTAATTAATTTTAAAAAACATAACATAATAAGTTAATGTTTTATGTAAAATCTGAACTAATCATTATTTTAATAACATTTTTAACTTGATAAATTTCTATAATTTTAATGCTGTGAGTTATTTATTTCTCTATCAACATAAGAGTGAAAAGAGCAGAGAAAACAAGAAGAAATATCTATATTCACATATTTTGCAATAAGTAACTTTATAACTGTGTAGAGAAGAGGCTGCAGATGTCACTGAGAATAGATATTTCTATACAAGGGGAAAAAATAAATAGAATACATGTCCAAAATAGTTTGAGTAACTGTAGCCACAAGAGTTCAAACCAGTTGTTCTAAAGTTTAAAATGAAAAAGGCTTGCTCTTAGAAAATAGGAAATCGGGTTTGGAATAATAAAGAGATTTAATGAGAAGAGGGTATCTCCCTCCCTTCTAGAATCCTGCAGAATTTAATAATCTTACAATAGTTGACATGCCTCCAATAAATGCTTGTTCTGTAAGTATCAGGCTTTAAATATATTATCTGGAAGGAGAGACTTTAAATAAAAACTATTATGCCTTAAAGGCTTGTTCTGGTTCTCTTTTTTAAAATCATTTTATTTTAATCATTTTATAGTGCAACTCTTATCACAATCCTTACATACATCCTTTGTGTCAAGCACATTTGTACATTCGTTGCCCTCATCACTCTCAAAATATTTGCTTTCTACTTGAGCCCTTGGTATCTGATCCTCATTTATCTCCTTGCCTCCTCCACCCTCCCTTCCTCAAGAACCCTTGATTATTTATAAATTATTATTTTTTCATGTCTTAAACTGACCGATGGCTCCCTTCACCCACTTTTCTGTTGTCTGTCCCCCAGGGAGGGGGTTATATGTAGATCGTTGTGATCGGTTCCCTCTTTCTCGCCCACCTTCCTCATCCCCTCCTGGTATCATTGTTATTCTCATTGTTGGTCCTAAAGGGTTTCTGTCCTGGATTCCCTGTTTTTCCAGCTCTTATCTGTACCAATGCATATCCTCAGGTCTAGTCGGATTTGTAAGGTAGAATTGGGATCATTATAGTTGGCTGGGGGGGGAGCAAGCATTTAGGAACTAGAGAAAAGTTGTATGTTTCATCGGTGTTACACTGCACCCTGACTGCCTTGTCTCCTCCCAGTGACCCTTCTGTAAGGGGATGTCCAGTTGCCTACAGATGGGCTTTGGGTCTCCACTCCACATTCCCCCTCATTCACAATGTTATGATATTTTGTTCTTTGATGCCACATACCTGATCCTATCAACACCTCATGATCAGACAGGCTGGTGAACTTCTTCCACGTGGGCTTTGTTAGCTTCTCAGCTAGATGGCCATTTGTTTATGTTCAAGCCTTTAAGACCCCAGATGCTATATATTTTGATAGCTAGGCACCATATGCATTCTTCACCACATTTGCTTCTGTACCCATTATGTCTTCAGTGATTGTGTCTGGAAGGTGAGCATCATGGAATGCCAGTTTAGTAGAACAAAGTGCTCTTGCATTGAGGGAGTACTTGATTAGTGGCCCAATGTCCATCTGCTGCTACCTTAATACTAAACCTATAAATATATGCACACAGATCTATTCTAAACAGACTACCACATACATCTTGCTGTTCAGCAAACATATATGATATTGTATGTACAAGTAGGGGAGGGTCCCTTTAGGTACAGTGAATTGATCATTCGGTGACTACCCAAAAGATTGATGGTGAGGGTGATGGTTAATGATTATGTCAACAAGACACTCATGAGTAAAGGTAAGGATGGAGCCAGACCTGTCAATTGGGTTGCAGCCTGATGACACTGTATGGCTTTTTGTATAAGAAAGAGACCAAGCAGAGTTGAATCCTCCGTGGGCCTTCACCTTCTGCTAGATCTGATCTTGTGGCTGATTCCTCAGTCTCCTGATGCATCACCAGCCTCAGTAGACTACAAACACTGAATTCATTTGACCAATTTCAGATACATTTACCCCTGTATCTACCAGCCAGTGACCCCAATGCCTCTGTTTTGTCATCTGATTCCTATTCCTCAGCTTCCATGAGTTAGGAAATGCCTGCCTTAACCTGAACTGGACTTAACTACTTCTGCACCTGTGTAAGCCATTGCTCAATATAAATCCCTTTCTATGTAAAACACAAGGGTCACTGGTTTTGTTTCTCTAGAAAATCAAACCTAACACAGTGGGTTGGAACCTACCAGCAGCTCCAAGGGAGAAATATGAGGCAGTCTGCTTCCCTAAAGGTTTACAGCCACGGCGATGCTATGGCACAGTTGTGCTTATTCCAGTACAGTCAATGAGTGTTAGGCAGGGTTCTCTAGAGAAACAAAACCAGGACGCTTATGAATACACACTCACACACATATACATATATATTACATATAAAGAGATATATAGAGATACAAAAGGATAGGTTTATATAGCAAGAAGGAATATAACAGGTCAATAGTCCACACAGCAGTACAGAGGGCCTAGTTCAACTCATTTTGTGGAATAGTTAATATACTGAAGGTCCTTCAACTCACAAAGGCTGCTGGCCCAAGATCAAGGAAGCAGACAGCAGAATCTGCCTTCAGGCAGAAGTCAGCCAGGAGGCATCAGATAGCAGGGTGGGGCAGTAGGACAGGAGCTTATAGAAGCAGGCCCTGATGGGGTCTTTAAAGCCTAGCGATGCACGCACACCTACAAGATCCACAGCAGCATGATGAAGCAGGTCTCAAAGGAGCCTCACTGCAAGGTGACATGATCCATGGGTTGGCTTGGCACACAGGAAGTGCAGCACATGGTTGAGGCAAAAGACTAGGTCAAGATGCAGCTGCTGGTTTGATCACCAAGGAGAAAGAGAGAAGGAGACTGGCCTCAGAAAGCATTTACCTTGGTCGCCCTCCAATTGGCTGAGACCGGATAGAACTCCACCCGCGTGTTTCTATGGATGCCTAGTTGGCACTCAATCATTTTCAGATCTACACAAGTCATATGCAAGAAAAGTATAGTGTTTTATTATTGATTTCATTTATCGCGTGAATATGGTAATGGGGTACCATATTAACCAGATCTACATATTTTGGGGTGATTCAAAAATTATCACATAGCTTCCCTATTGCAAGTGATTTACAAACTTTAATGGAAAATAAAAGATACCTTTTAAAATTTATTTTTAAAATAAGATGGAAAGTTTTAGAAAAGCAGCAAAAAAAGAATAACAGATATCTAATTCATTATAAACTCAAAAGTGTCCTGCATTGATTATAAGAAGAAACGTCATCCATCCAATGAAATAATTCCCGACTACTTTTGGCAATTATTCTTCTCATAGCAATCTTTTAGGGCATGAGCGCCAAGTCAGGCCTTGGTCTTAAAGCTCATCAAGGGCAAATGCTTTAGAAGCAAGAATGCGACAAAATCTAAAAACAGGCCATAATTCTTTCCCCATTGCACGTCCCCATATCACTATTTTATTTGTTTTGGGATTGGCACATCTAAGTGTACACAGCAGGCAAGACAATAGGGTCATCCTTCCCAGCAATGCTATGGCTGAGAAAGAAGCTTTTAACTCAGCCTCATAAACAAGTTCTCAGAAATGAAGCTGGAGGTGAGTTGTGTTTGTGATAACATCAATCTAAAATAATTGGGTATAATTGGATGGTTTCATGGTGAAACAATCTAATATTTAGGTATAAAATAATCTATTCATGACATTCTATATAATATAGTATTGCATATGATTTAAAAAACAATATTTGCCTAACTTGTCTTGATACAGGACAAAAATTTTTCACAAAATTATCTTGTTTTTCTTGAAGATTCTGCAACTTAAACAAATATTCCCTGAGAGAAATCATATATTTAGTTACTGTCAACCATGCTCATCTTAGCTGAAATTTGTCATAATAATTAACCCACAGCCAGCAGTCCTGAGGTGACATGACATAAGATCGGTAAATTTTGGAGCAAGGTACAAATTTTCTGGATGGCAGGATCCTTCTGTTCCTGAAATCATGGCTGTGGAGTTCTGGGATAAATTATAAAAGACAGGGAAACAGAGGTCATTTGCTTTCCCCATGCGATGTGAGTCAGACCGTGTTTCAGAGAGAAGAGATGCGTTTTACAGAGCTATAAGTTCCAAAATTTGCAACATCTGCCCACCCACCATGGATGGACCCAGATCTGTTATGTAGAAGAGGCAGGATCCTGACAAGGTCTGCCATGCTCCCGCCACTGCCCAAAGATCTACTCAAAGCTGGTGCTTTAGAAAACATCCCACATCTCCCCCTGTTTTAGATCAGACTTAAATCAGAAAATGCAAAAATTCATATCCAGGGTATCACACATTTCCAAACCAAGGACTATCATAGACCTCACCACTAACAAATTGATCTTGATCTGCTCAGAAATTCATGTGCATTGAATTTCTATCTTGTGCTAGACATTCCGCTCTTGCAAATATATGAGCACATCTGTCGGTGAAATAATCAAAGACATTGTGGGATGTTCTACTACTTGCGAATAAGAAGAGTGAGGGCGAGACACAAGGAATTATTTAGATAAGGTTACATAAATGGGAGCCAACCAGCAGATCTGCTCCACGTAAGTACAGCAATTCCTGTAATTTATTTTGAGTGGCACATTTTTTTTGCCACAAACATAATTCAACAATCTTTAAATGTGTTGGATTTCAAATAATTCATAGGTTTTGGAAAAATCTGTTAGCATTCCCAAGACAATTATTTCTTGTTGCTTGGTTCTACTTGCATCTAAACATTCACAGCCTCCAGGATCTATATTTCTTTAAGTCACTGAATGGCCAGGGCCAGCAGTAAAGAAAAAGGATTGCCTCTTCCCAATCCAGCTCAACAGCATTCAGCTGAGTCAACAGACACAAATGTATTCTGGCTGCATTTAAAACATTCGACCCCAAACTAGGGGAGGGGGTAAGGGGGGGGGCCTTGGTACACAAGAAGTCAAATAGGCTGCATGACTATTTCTTCACACATGGCCTGTGGAATTATCTAGGTTCATGTCTTCAAGAAAACACAGTCCTTATGAGTTGACAGACTCACCTGAGGCACAAGTGAACTCTTTACACACTGCAACAAACACAGTGTAAATCCTCTGTATGAGGAATGGCATACTGTAGTGAAATGAAATCACTTGGTATGGCTCTTTGATCCATGTGCTTGTCATTCCCACCAAAAGATTGGGTGGGCTTATGATATTACAATGTGTGAAACACTAATAGAGTGGATGGGTAAGTTTGGGCATTCCACAAAAGAGAGAATCCTCTGACCATCAAGAAAGGAGAATGTGCGACAGACATTCCAGTCTGAGGTGGGAGCAGCAGCAGGAATACTAGAAACCATAGCACAACGACCATGAAGTAAAGCAGGGGCCAAGCCCTAAGATCGTGAAGTACAGCAGAGATTCCAGCGTGAAGACCATGAGACAGAGCAACGAAAAGATTGTGAGACAGAGAACGTGGCCAAGGCCAAGGGATCGCTTGTTTCAGAGGCTGAAAAGCAGACAGGGAACTACCTGTCAACATGGCTGAGAAGAAGCATTGCAGGGAAAAAAGAACTGCATCCTTAACGTTGTCATCCGTTGTGGTTAGATGCTGTCGACTGAGTTCTGACTCACAATGTCCCAACAGAACGTACAGCAGAACGAAACAGCCCCGGTCCTCACACTGTCCTTATGTTAGAGCTCAACATCAGCGCCACTGTGGTGCAGGCTGTCCTATGCCAGGGATTGGTCCCTTCGCAGGACATGTCCAAAGTGTGTGAGACAAAGCATCCCATGCATCTGAGGAGCGTTCTGGCTGTAATGCGGGAAACTGAGGACTGGGCAAAGAGTGCAGGCACACACATTCTCTCCGCTCATAATTAAGAGTCTGGGAGACTGAGACTCTGGGGAGGGGAGTCCTTCACACTCATGTGTTGAAGATGAATCCCAGTCATATTCGCTAACTTAAAGTTACTCAAGCACAATGTCCCCCATAACAATGCCAAATCTGAGATGTTGCTTGCAAGCACGTGGTTCGTACTATTTGCTTTGAGGTCATCTGCTTAAAGGTCATCTGCCTGAAGGTTGTCTGCCACCAGACCACCCTACCCTGAGTGCAGCCAACTCCCTTCTGACGAGGCTCATGGATGACTCCCCTGGAGAAGAGCTCCAGGACATTTAATGTCCAGCCAGCTCAGACACAACCAGTGAAGCCACTGTCAACTCTAGAACCTGCCCATCTTGTCACATAGGAACTGTCACATGTATGCCCCTAGCATGCATGTATGTGTATGATGTGACTTGCGTGCCCCAAGATTGTATAAGCTTGTGAAAGAGTACACACACACACACACACACACACACACACGCGCGCGCTCCAGATTTCCTGGAAGAGGTGAGCATTTGCATGCTTGGTCTGATGTTTCTTTAATTTCCCTTCAATTACGTATTTGGTTATGAAGGCTGGTCCCCTACACTTCTGCCAAGACAGATTTGCTTGTTCTTTTGGCAGTCCGTGATATTTTCAGTATTCTTCATCAGCACCATAATTCAACTGTATTAAATCACATATGGTCCTTTTTATTCAATGTCCAACTCTCACATTCATGGGACGTGATTGAAGATACCACAGCCAGGGTCAGGCACACCTTAGTTCTCAAAGTAACATCCTTGTTTTCCAGCATTTTAAAGAGGTCTTGTGCAGCAGATTTACCCAATACAATGTGTTGTTGGGTCTCTTGACTGATGCTACCGTAAGAATCAGTTGGGATTCAAGAGACATGTAATCATTGACCATGTCAATGTTTCCTCTATTTATCCTGGTAACTATTTTGGTTTTCTTTACATTTAGTTGTCATTCATACTGAAAGCTAAAATCCATGATCTGGAGTATCTCAGGTGGTTAGGAATCCTTCCTTCAATGCTGATAGCACATACGTCTGTATTTAATCCTGCTTCTTTGAATAAGTATGATGAGAGGTTACAACCCTGACACCCATCTTACTTGATTTTAAACCATGTAGTATTCCTGTATTCTGTCGGCACAAGTGCCACTTTGATCCCTGTACAGGGCCCACGTGAGAGTAATTAAGTGCTCTGACATTCTCGTTCTTCTCAAGGCCATCCCCATGTTTTTATGGTGTACACAGTGGAATGCCTTTGCAGACTGAATTAAACACAAGCAAACACCTTTCCGATACGCTCTACTTTCAGCCAACATCCATCTGACATCAGGAATCATTTATCTTGGGCCACATCCTCTTCTGAACCCTTCTTAATCCATTGGATGCTCCTCGTCAACAACCGTTGCAATGGTTGCTAGACGATCTTCAGCAAAACTTCACTTACAATCAGTGTAATTGCTGATATTGTTTTATAATCCGGGCATTCTGTTGGGTCACCTTTCTTTGAACTGGGTACAAATACAGATCTCTTCTAGTCAGTTGAAAAAGTAGCTGTCCGCTTTCCCCCAGATCCTGGATGCTTCCTCCCCCCAACTACCATGATCCAAATTCTACCTTCCAGGACTGGATAGGGCAGAGGTTGTACACTGGTGCAAATGGGAGCTGGAGGCACAGGGAATCCAGGGTGGATGATACCTTCAGGACCAGGGGTGTGAGGGGCGATACTGGGAGAGTAGAGGGTGAGTGGGTTGGAAAGGGGGAACCGATTGCAAGGATCCACATGTGACCTCCTGCCTGGGAGATGGACAGCAGAGAAGGGGGGAAGGGAGACTCCAGATAGGGCAAGATATGACAAAATAACAATCTATAAATTATCAAGGGCTCATGAGGGAGCGGGGAGCAGGGAGGGAGGGGAAAAAAAGAGGACCTGATGCAAAGGGCTTAAGTGGCGAGCAAATGCTTTGAAAATGATTAGGGCAAAGAATGTACAGATGTGCTTTATACAATTGATGTATGTATATGCATGGATTGTGGTAAGAGTTGTATGAGCCCCTAATAAAATGTAAACAAAAAAAAACATGAAACAAAAAAAGAAAGAAAGAAAAAGTAGCTGTCCTTCCAATTTCTTGGCCTAGACAACTGTGCGATTCCAGTGCTTCATCAGCTTGTTGAAATATTTCAGTTAGTAGTTGGTCAATTCCCGGGGCCTTATTTTCACTAATGCCTTCAGCTCAGCTTGGACTGCTTCCCTCATGACCATTGATACTCTCGGTCATATACGACCTATTGAAGTGTTTCCTTGTGGTAGACTGGCTGTATTCCCTCCTCCCTATCCCCCACCACACACACACACACACACACACACACACCTTTTTTTTTTTGATGCTTCCTTCATTGTTCAATATTTTTCTCCTTGGATCTAAGAGCAAATTTCAGAGTCTCTTCTGACATCAACTTTGCTGTTTTCTTCCTTCTTGTCTTTTTAATGACCTCTTATTTTTCATGTTTGATGTTGTGATGTCATCACATAGCTCACTAGTGTTCCGTGAGTTAAATCTGCTCTTGAGCTGTTCTATACATTCAGGTAGGACCATAATTTGACTCATGGCCTAGTTTTAATCTTCTTCTGTTTCACTCTCCCTTACATAAGAGCAATTAGTGGTCTGTGTCACAATCAAACCCTTAGCTCCTTTTAACTGCTGAGACTGAGCTTCTCCATTGCCTCTTCACATAGGTGTAACCAAGATGAATTATGTGCATTCCATCTGGAGAAGTACATGTCTGTAGTCACCATATGTGTTGTTCAACAAGCATTTATGATCAAGTTGCTGTTCTGAAAATTTTATCATGTGATCTTCAGCTTCATTTCGACCACCACTGAATTCCCACTGCCAGTGATTTTCAATGCATCTTGATTGTACATTGGGTTCATTTCAGACTGAATACATTGCTAGAATTCATCGATGTAGGCATCACTAGTTTTTGTACTTACTGCAACAATTTAAGCTATAGTTCAGTTTCCTTGTATTCCTTCAAAATATTAGTGAAGCATTGAGCATTGTACTTCAAGATAAATCTTGACTTATCCTTTTAAAAAAAAAATTATTGATTGATTTTTGAATTGCTCTTTTTAACGATGGAGGCAACACTGTTCCTCTTGAATCTGCCATTCGCAACATAGTAGATCATATAATTTTCTGATTGAAAATGGCCAACATCATCCCATTTCTGCTCACTCTCACCTAGGATATCAAGCATTATGTGTTCCCTTTTGTTTTTGATAACTTCCATTTTTTTCTAGATTCACACTTCATACCTTGCAACTTCCAGTTATTCGTATATCTTTCCAGCTTTTTCTTTTCGTTTTGAGTCCTGCCCCATCATCAAATGAAAACCCTGAAGCTTTATCTTGGAAGCTTGTATTGCAGCCAGGCCATTATGTTGAGAAGGCAGCTCTTCCTCAGGCATATTTTGAGAGCCTTCCAACTTTAGGGCCTCATTTTTAAAAACATTTTATTAGGGGCTCATACAACTCTTATCACAATCCATACATATACATACATCAATTGTAGAAAGCTCATCTATACATTCTTTGCCCTAATCATTTTCAAAGCATTTGCTCGCCACTTAAGCCCTTTGCATCAGGTCCTCTTTTTTTTCCCCTCCCTCCCTGCTCCCCCCTCCCTCATGAGCCCTTGATAATTTATAGATTGTTATTTTGTCATATCTTGTAGGGCCTCATTTTCTGGCACTGTCTCGGCCAAGGTTCTGCTGCTGTTCGTCTGGTTTGCAGTGGCTCATTCCTCTACAGGGGACAGCCTATGTCTTCTTCACAGTCTATTCTTAGGCTGGAAGTTCTGCTGAAACGAGTTAACACTGGGTGACCCTGCTGGTGTTTGAAATACCAGTGACCTAGCTTCCAGCAGCACACAAGCCACCCCAGTATGACAAAATCCTACCCTTTCTAATCAGCCCCACAGTCACGAGTGCTTTCTATGTGTGGCCATTGCAGTGGGTGCTGAATCCAGCAGAGAATAAGAGTGCTCTCAGGGGGATGCTTGCAGTCAGAAGGGGTTAAAGGTGGATGGAGAATGGAAGCATGTCTGACATTTACAAAATGACCCTGGGCCTTGGGCCGATGTGGAGTTAAATCCTCCCTTTTATAGACAGAGGATGTCAAGGCAAAATGTAATGTCCCACTCACACTGTCTCTCATTGGATAAACCACATTACCATGTTATTCTATGCTGTTTGGGTTTGCTTTATAATTCCCTAAACCCAACAGGGAAGAATTTGATCAGATGACTTTGCTATCTAGAGCTGTTGCAACACAAGTGAGTGGCTTTCCCAAACAAATGCACTGACTCGGTTTAGCAGGTGCTTGTTGTGGGGTGTGCAGAGGTCATTAGATCCCAGAAATAAGGGCCCCGACAGAATAGGGCTGTCTCACGGGGGTTCCCATGCTGCATCATCTTTACAGACACAAACCTCGAAGCCCTTCTCCAGTGCAGCTGCCAGGCAAGCTCCAGCCACCGCCCTGCCAGTGCGCAGGTAATCACCAACATCTCTTCCCACTCTGGCTGCGTGTCCAAGAAGGGTAGAAATCAATCGATGTGGCCTAGAGCTGAAAGTGACTTTCTCTCAACAGGAAGACGAAAAAATTATATGGAAGCAGAATACCAACAATCCTTTTTTTAACCTTTTACTGAAATGAGCTAAACACCCGCATTTTGTCAGCCCACACAAGAGAGCTCTCCTTTCTGCAGCCCACGGTGGCCTCTCCCTAGCCTCCCCAGAGGAAGCTCCTCTGTAGAGGCAGTGATAGAACAAATCACGCGCAACAGATCTGCTCTCCAACTCACAACATTTCAGTCTCAGGAAGCTCCTTTGAAAAAATCTCAAAGCCGACATGAAATTAACGAGGCCTCAGGATTATTTTTTCCAAGTTAGTAGCTCTTTTCACATCTTGTTTTAGAAAATGCCCCTACCTGGTAAAGCCAAGATAGAAGACCATATAGACCATAGAAAGCGGGCTAACGTGGAGACCAACCTAGACCAGGGATGAAGGTGGAGGGAGGCGGAACTTCCAGAGGCTGGGTGGGCTGGGTGGCTGTCACTCACAGGACCCAGGTCTTAGGAGGACCTGTCTATCATAATGGAAGGCTCTCAGACCGTTTTAGATCTTTTCCATTTTCCACAAGAGAGCCCATGTTCTCATTTCGCACTGCCCAGAGGAATCTCCTTGCGCCCTCCACCTTCCACAGGAAACAGTATAAAAAGTAGAAGAACAGACACAGAGAGTCTGTGACCCTCTGACCATCCTGACCCCACACAGTTCTCCCTGCCTCCTGCAAGGGGGCCGCCAGCCAGGAAGGCTGCGCTCAGGCCCTGCCCACAGGTCCCTGCTGAGGGGAGGCCAGTGGCTAGCCTTGGCCACCTGAGTGCGTGCTAGACCAGGTGGCCCTGAGGACCCCTTGGGGTAGAAAATGCCAGGAGGGGCACAGACGGGTCCCGAGAATTCCCTCCCCCAATGCGGACAAATCTCAACTCCTCATCAAAGTGCTGATCCATCAACCCGCCCTTTGCACCTCCGCTCTCAAATCGCTCTCCTTGAACCGCTTCACACACCTTTATTTAATTTTTGTGTGTGTGTGCAAATGGTCAGTCTCAAAAAGAATTTTATTTATCATTATTCTTGGTCCTGGGGGTGCTCTGGGATAAGCATTGGACTGACAGGCACGTGGTGAGAGGTTCCCACCCATCAGCTGCTCAGTGGGAGGAGGATGGGCTGACTGTTGCCTGGGAGATTGACCCCTGGGAGTGGAGCTGCTGAGCTGGGATCCTCTGGGAGGCCTTGGGGCGGAATCTTCCCGCAGCCATCAGCGCCCTTCCTTCAGGGCAGCTCGGTGGCTTCGGATGCTCTAGTCTTCCAGTTACTAACCGACACCCCAAAGCAATCGACAAGAGTCAATTCCCGCTCATAGGGACCTCATACAGCAGTGCTTCTCAACCTGGGGGTCTCGACCCCTTTGGGGAGTCAATGACTCTTTCACAGGGGTCACCTAAGACCATCGGATAACATATTTCCCCGATGGTCTTAGGAACCGAGACACAGCTCCTCTGTCCGTCTCTAGGCGGGTCGGCCCACAGGCAGATCCACCCACGTAAGAGTACCCGGTGTGAAGACTGGGACCCAGCTACACCATGCTTCAAGACAACATTTCATGGATTTTTCATTAGAAAGAAATAGTTCACAATATATAATGACATATTGTTTTCGTGATTCATCACTACGCTTTAATTATGTTCCATTTGTAACAATGAACATACATGCTGCCTATCAAATAGTTTCATGACGATTCCTAACAGTAGCAGACTGACAGTGGTTGGGGCACCACGGCAGGAGGGCGGTATGAAAGGACGCGGCATGAGGAAGGTGGACAACCACTGCCATACAGCTTTTCTGATGCTGTCTGTTTCCGGGAGACAGAGACCCCCCTCTTTGTGCGGTAGAGAGAGCAGCTGACCTTAGTTAACAGGTCCACTTTCATCTCCACCCCGCTCCGGTCCTCAGGGCGACCATTGGCGCCACTCAGAGAACTCTTCCCCCTTTGAGGTGGGCGCTTCTCTCCCCTCCCTCCATCCCTTTGGGTATGAATCCCCCCACATTTATGGGCCTTGGCGATGCTGCATTCTGGAACAGTCAATATTTCAATCTATTCCTCTGAGCAAAAGAAGTACCTTCAAAAATTTCCTGTTTCAGAGAAGCTACAATCTGTCCCCTTAATAAAACAAAGAAGAAGGAGGGGGAAAAAAGAACAGGAAATTCTGTCGATTTTAGTCCAGGCTGCCAAAAGAAGTTTCAATCTGCAGAAACTGCAAGATCTTTGCCCCTGAAGAATTTACCACCGCTGGTAGAGACTTGCACGGTCCCACATTGCCATCTGGTGGCCGTAAGCTGAAACCAGCGCATCCTTGTCCTTGTTCCGTTTTATCAATTCTTGTTGGTTGAGACTCACAAGGACCCTTAAGGATGGAGGAGGACTCCCCCAGAGGTTTTCTTAGGCTGTAGTTCTGATGGGAACAGATTGATACATCTATTTTATCCACACGGTAGTGTCTAGCCTTTCTGTCAGAAGCCAAGTGTTCACTCAAAAACAAACACGGGCACTGCCATGGGGTCCCTCCCAACTCTGAACAGTCCTGGAGGGGGACTGTGACACCGCAAATCTTAACAGAAACAGGAAGTTTCCTCTTTGTCTCTCGGTTCAGCTGGTGGATTCAAACTTCTAACCTTGTAGTTAGCAGCACTGTGCCACCGAAGCTTCATATTATGCCACGGAGGCACCTTAATCCCTTTTGGGGTACCTTTGTTTAGCTGCAAACGGTATACAGGACAGACTTGTACACTCTCTCTCAAATCAGCTGTTCTCTCTGAGGGGCTTCTGTATTA
This sequence comes from Tenrec ecaudatus, assembly GCF_050624435.1. NCBI lineage: Eukaryota > Metazoa > Chordata > Mammalia > Afrosoricida > Tenrecidae > Tenrec > Tenrec ecaudatus. The sequence goes on from NC_134545.1 coordinate 69,357,789, forward strand.
CTGACTTTCTTTGTTACCAAGCACGATGTCCTTTTTTTCCCAGGGAACAAGTCAGTGATAGAGAGTGGCACACACTTACCAGTCTGGTTAGGTTCTAAAGGTCAGATTGTTGTGTGCACCTGGGACCAAGTGCAAGTGGGGGCTGTGCTCTGTCTGCAGTGCCAGTATCTCCCTGGTCATCCCCCTGCTGGGTGCTGCAGGCAGACCTCATTCATGATGCACATGGCAGGGCAGGTTCCCATTCCACACCGTACCTTCCACAGCATCATGGGGGCCACGGGGGCTTAGGGGAATGGTGGTGGTGGTCAGAATTCCTGGCTGTCAACCTTCTTCTGCTATCAACCCTCGATGGGAGCTCCCCTCCTCATTCACCCACTGCGTCTAGATCCCTGCCTTGGACTGGGACTGTTCTGCCCCCCCCCCCCCCCACCCTGCCACAGCCCCTCACAGCTCCCTTCCTCCTCCTCTCCTCCCTACCTGACCTCCCTGGCACTTTCTCACTCTCATCTTGCCTCCCCTCCCTGTCAGTGACCTCACCTCAAGTCACCATCACCCCAGTCCTATGACCCAAAGGTCACAGGCAGTTGACAGGAGATATCCATAGCCAGTCAGCCCCAGCCCCTTGCATGGCTCAGTTTCACCAGGGCCTGTGGTAGATACTTCATTGGAGTTGTCCCCGGGGGGAACTGAGCCCAGCTGTGTCCCAACGTAGGACCTAGACCACTGAAGGTGTTGCCTGAGTATTTTTCCAAAGTTGTCCTAAATGTGAAATGTCAAATTGCCAATTTGTAGTAAGAGCATATATTTTAAATTTGTCTGAGTTTGTTCCATGAGAACATACTACCTAGTTAAAAACGTATATTGAAAATTTACAAAGAAGAATTGGCTACCTAGGAAAACATATCAACAATACCCCGATGCTTACATGAGAGGGGTGATAGCAATGCATAGAATAAGAACTAAGGTTCACTGAGAGCTTCTTATAAGCCTGGCACTGTTTTAAAGTATTTTACATCCATTATCTAGTTTCTCCTTACAAATAAACAGATGAGGGAGAAATTTTCACTTTCCACCAATTAAAAATGAGGCATAAGAGGTTTTAGTAGCTCAAAATGTTCCCAGATAGTAAGTGTTAAAACTTACGTTTGGATCCAGACAGCCTGGCTCCCTATATGTATGTTTTGAGTGTGTGTGTGTATATGCACACATCACACACATGTAACATAAGACACACCTCTGTACGTTCACCATTGGAGGTCTCTCCAGGGAACTGCTCTGTTCCCCCAAGTTCCCACCCTGTGGCCCAAGGAGTGGCTACCATTCACAACCTAATGATTTCCACGGCATTCATTCTATGCATGAAAGTCATTTTACAGAAGAGAGAAGAATAGAAATTAAAGAATTGAAAAAATAAAATAAAATCCCAAGTACCTGAATATCCTGAAACCACTGACTCGTCCCCTACCCAAATTGAATGTCAGGATCCCATAGCAAATAAAAAATCAGTGAATCTTTTCCCTGGCTCTTCTAAGAATCTTTACATATTTTGCCCCTGCCAAATAAATTATGGAATGTATGAGGGTGATGCTCAGCCAGGGCTGCTGAACAGAGAAATTGGATGCAACTGGGTGGAAGAGTGTACCGCTGAGAACTCCAGCGAAAGGTAGCATCACTCACAGTGTGGAGGATTCTGCTGCAAAAACATTACTATGACACATATACTGGGAAGCCAGACTGTCAGAATCTCCAGGGAGAGGCTATTTTATAACCCTTGTGAAACTCCTGTATGTTATTGGGTCAATTGCTCCCTAGTGTAATGAGGTTGGCTCAACCCAAACTGACCTTGGCTGGTTGAAACTCAAGACCTTCAGGTTTGTGGGAAAATCCCATTATCTTTTGTTCTGTTTCCCCATCGCCGCTTTTGAAACCTCCATGTATTGTGCTATTAAGATCCACTTTCAAGGGGGAACCGATCAGAATGATTGACACACAGCCCCCCACTCCCCATGGCGATGAATAACAGACACGTGGGTAAAAGGGAGAACAGTAATCAATATAAGATATGAAAACAATAATTTATCATTTCATGAGGTGGGGGAGGGAGAGAGGGGAAATGAGGAGCTCAAATAGAAAGTAAATGTTTAGAAAATGATGATGGCATCATATGTACAACTATGCTTGATACAATTGATTTATAGAATATTATAAGAACTGTAAAAGCCCCAATAAAATGATTTTTAATCAATTTTCTAGAAATCACTTTATTAAACTGACTTTTAGTCACTCTTTGTGAACTAAATAATCATCCGAACTTAAATTTAATCGGAAACACAAGCAGAACTGAGAGGCAAAATGTATGTCACAAATAAGTGAAGTGATCTACCTTGAAGTGAACACTAATTCTACAGATTTATCAGGGAATGATTGAAATCTTGAATGCTGTAATTTATCATCAGCTACAGCAAACATGAGCCCCTTGGAAATATTTGTGATTTATTATTGCCCAGTTTTCTCACAAGTCAAGAACATTCAAAGTGCACACATTAGTGACAAACATCCAGAATCCAATATGTTTGTTTGTTTTTTATTTCCCCCTCCCCCCTCTAATCCAATATGTTTTTCTAAAGCAATGCATCATTCTAATTTTTAGGTGCAACCTAAAATATAAATTATTTTAATTACCTTGCTAGTAATCTGTTAACTGTGTTCAGAAAAATAATTAAAATTCATAAGATCTGCTTAACAAAAGTACACAGAATAATGTAAATTAGAATTCTACTGATAAGTCTTGATAATATAACAAATCATGGGAGAAGCCATGAGCTCAAATCCCAAAAAGGTTTTGAAGGATGATTTCAATACATTTATTTGGAGTGTTGAGTTTGGATATCCTTGGTTTTCAGTTACTACTACTCATTTGTTTAAGTATCAATTACAGCCAGTTTAGCTTTGATATTATGAATTCAGACTTAGAAATTTTTGTAATAATATACAATCTAAATTGACACTATTTTAGTTTATACTTTTCCAACAACGAATCAAAAGAAAACCAAATCGGTTAGTAGAAGTAAGTTTTGACTCAGGACAAAACCATGTGTTACAGATCTTACTGCTCCCCAGGATGTTCTTGGATGTACCCTCAATGGAAGCTGATTGCCAGGCCTTTCTTCTTCAGTGCTGTAGGGTGGGTTAAAATGACCAACCGTTAGGTTAGTAGTCCAAAGCAAATGTTTGCTCCACCCAGGGACCTTTCCTGAAAGCAAAGTTTACATAAGGGACACCTGGTGGCACAATAGTTAAGCACTAGGCTGCTCACTTGCCTGACACTTGGATACCCCAGTCACTCAAAGGAGGCACAGACTCAGTAATTTACTCCCCAAAAGACTGGATTTACACCCATAAAGATGACAACCTTGAAAGCCACATGGGGCTGTGCTACTCTCTCCACAGTCACAATCAACTCAGGGGCACAGCACGTCAACAGTAATCACCTGATTGAACCCATTGCTGTTGAGTTCATTCTCATTCAGAGTGACCCTATAGGACAGATACAAACTGCCCCATAGGGTTCTCAAGGCAATACATAGTTACAGGAGCAGACCACCATATCGTTTTCCTGTGAAGTATTTGGAGGGTGCAAACCACCAACCAAGCCATGGCTAAACAGAACCTAGAAACCCTTACAGAGCCAGACAAGAATCAGTTCCTTAATAAAACACCATTGACCTCCTTCAAGGACATGCATCATGCCGCAGTGGCTCCAGTGCTCCCTGGCCTCATGCAGGCCACATTCCAAGTCGAAGGTACTTGTACAGTGGAAATAGCAAGCAGTTTTTCCTATAGATCATGAATCAGCACACAGTGGTGGGTTGTCATGAGATCTGATGAAGCCTGAAGAATCCTTCTCTCAGCCACATAAGTAGATTTTATCTGAAAATTGTCTCTGCAGGACTCATTTCCCACCATTACCTCCAATCCTAGCCATTCATTGAAAATCTCAACCCATTTGATGATCTTTTCTATGTTCATGAAAGCCAGAACTCCTGACTGGCTCCCATCTCTACACAGTAGGTTTCCTCTATCCTCTGATAACCTCCCACCTCACTACTTAACAGATTAATCACTATGCTGGATGCATCCCAGTTCTTCTGACCTGACTGTGAAGACAGAAATGAGAAGGGGGACAAAGAAAAGCTTAGAGTCCAGGAACTCACGGAATATTCTTAACACACTGGAATGGAAAGACCATCTGCTGTCACTTAAGAGCGGGTGAGAAAAAAAAATGGTTCTGTATGAGCAATGAACAATTTTGCAAGATTATAGATATATGTACTTTATCAAAAGATAGGGCAATTCTTTGGGGGTTTCTTTCATGGTTGAGATATATTTTACACAAGTTTGGCATTTCAGGTGCCCTGGTGTCACCGTGGTTAAGAACTTGATTTGAAATGCTGGTGGTGCTAGCTCAGCAGCCAACCATGGGAAAGATGAGGCTCTACAGCTGTGGAAACCTCATGGCGCAGCTCGACACTCTCTTCCTGGTTGTCAGCAAGTGGATTCCAACTCATAGCGACCCCGTAACACAGAGTTAAACTGTCCCTTTGGTTTTCCAAAACTTTACATCTTTAAGAGAGGAGACAGCATCACATTTCCCCCTTGAAAGAGATGATGAGTCCAAACAATGGACCTCGAAGTTAGCTGGCAGCTCCGTGACCAGTCTACGATGCCACCAGATGTCTGTATACTGTAGCAAGCACTTGGACTCCACTCAACTGAAATGGATAATTGTTTATTTTGAGAATGGGACGGGCACATCAAACTGATACGTCACATATTCTCAAGAATACTGAACAGATAATGGAAGTAATAGTGTATAGTCTCTGGGCATTAAGAAAAACAATAATAAAGCAATTAACTGAAAGCCTGGGAAGTGGCTGCAGGTGTCAAATTGCTTTCACCTCTGGAGCACCTCGTCTACTGAACAGTCTCTAGAGGAAATTTCAAACTAACTGTTAGTAATATTGGCGACTACTTGGCAAGTCTGACATGTTGCTTAAATATTCGGTAACTTTCCTATGACTCAACGGAAGAGTCAGTCAATGCCGCCATGTTACTCTTTTATTAATGCCTCATAGCTTTCATCAGTCATTTCAGATTTTTCTATTGATTGTCAATAAATTCAGAGTATAATAGAATAATTGAATCAGATGTAATTACAAAGGTATGATAAGTTCTCACAGAACACTGAAACCTCAAAAGCTAGAGGCAAATGCATCATTCACAGGTACTCGGGCATGGACTTTGCTCTTTCTCCCTGACAAATGAGAAGATAGCCAGGTTGATGCATTTTTCAAGGACCAGGAACGCTAATAAACAATCCTCTAAACTGAACCCCATGGAGAAGTCCTTTTGAAAAAGAGACAAAAAACCTGGAGGATAAATGGGCAATGATGTGGCAATAATTGGGTTTCCCAGTCTGACGGGCCCAGCATGGAAGGGTGCCATCAGTCATGCTCAGACTTGCTAGTGGTCTCCTGGTTAGTTGGTGTGGCATAAGCGCATGCCAGATGCAATCTCAGGACAGACCTGGCATCTTCCCCGGTGTCTGCTTCCACAACTACTCACTGATATATACTCAGCTCTTCCAAGATCCACAAAAACCAGTTCAGTAACAAAAGAACCTCTCTCCTGAGTTAATAAATCATCACACTACTGTAATCAGGGGCATAATTGATGAGCTTATCAAGGAGGGAATCTTCTCTTAAATAACATATGCCAGTCTATCCCATTGTGAAAAGTCTTAAGCTGTATAAAAGACCTATGTGTAGTTCTTTTCTCTTCCTCTCAGAATTTCAATAAAGACCAACCATTTCTGACATGTTTGATAGCTTTCCAAACATACCTTCCTAATTCAGCTATTCAACATGCACCTGGGGCAGTGTGCAAACGAAGATAGGTTTATGTTTTTAGAAATGAAAACTCAATTAGCAAGGTAATATTTCAGATTACATGGCCTGCTCCCAACCTTCTCTCCATGCCAAAAACAGTTGTGACCGCTGTTAAATCACATAATCTTACCAGATCTGTATAAGCAGAGTCTTCAGACCAAAAGATCTAGTCCTATAATGCTGAGCATGATGTTCTTGTAACATTTTATTAAATGTATATATTAATACATTTATTGTATTAATATATTAATTCAATATATATATTGATAACTATGAAACAAAAGAATAAAATAAAATAAATGTTTTCCTGAAATTAAAAATTCAGCCACTACAGGGCTAGATAGTAACTCTAAGGAGACAATACATTGGATTGACTTCAGGAGAGCCTTACTTACCAGACTTAATTGTCTTTCCATTACCATTTGGGGAAGAGATTATACTTACTCTCCCAAAATACTCTTAACACCCTACAAGCTAAGAAAGCTTTGTGGCACTTGTAGAACCATGAATGTGAAAGCAGACAAAGTGATAGTGGAATTGTTAAGATACTGGCTGGCAAACAAATATTAGAAAGGATAGCATTACCTTTTTTGACTGGTTCAAACACACCACTGCCTCATTTGGAGAAAGACAGATGTCCTGTACCAGCTTGTGATAGGTAGGTTTATTGTGCCAACCTGGCCAATGGGGACATGTGGAATTAATAAGGTCACAGTTTGATTGAAGAGCAGAGAAATAAGTGGCTCGGCAAGGCCCGCCCCCTCTCTCTTACTTGTTGGTGATCAGACCACCAAGCAGCTGCATTAGCTAGTTCTCTGACTCAATTTGTGAGCTACACTACCTGTGGGACAACCAACTTGTGGAACTTGAGGTTCCTTTGAGGCCTGCTGTGCCATGCTGTTGGGTATGTGCCACTTGTACTTGAGACTGGTGGATCCTGTCCTCTTGCATTGCTTGAGTTCAGTATCCCATTCAGGCCAGCTTCACTAAGCTCCTGGGCTGCTGACTGTTGGTGACCTGCCCTGCTGTTTGCTGCCTGTAGTGGGACTGCTTGCATTGCCCTATGTAAAACGTAGCTGTCTGCTTCCTTGACCATGGGCCTAGCACCCCTTGTGAGTTGAAGGACTTCCAGTATGTTAACTGTTCCACAAAAGTGAGTTGAACTGAGCTCTCTGTACTGCTGTGTAGACTAATTAGCTATTATAGTCCATATTCCTTTATGCTGTATATATCTATCCATATCTATGGATAGATATATATTTGTGGACAGATATACATAAATATATATATGCATAATCATAAGTATCCTGGTCTTGTTTCTCTAGAGAACCCCATCTAACACAACATTCAAAGATATATTTGCAGCTGAAGTGAATAAACATATATAAATGTCCTCTCTCAAGTCTGTAATTTGTGTGTGTGTGTGTGTGTGTGTGTCAGAAAGAGCTTTATATACAAGGGTGATTTAAGATTGAAAAAACATCCTAACCCAGTCAAGATCAAGTCCATAAGTCTGATATTAGCCCATATACCTGATACCAATCTACAAATTCCTCTTCAGACTCACGCAATAGCAGTGAATACAGGAAGATCACAGGCCAGTGATTGGAAAGTCTTATGGATCCAGTGGTAGTGGAAGAATCTCAGCACTGGCAGGGGTCTCCACGTGGCTCCTTTAGCTCCAGGGCTCTAGCATAGCTCCATGTCTCTTGTAAACAAGCATGTCTGCAGGGAATGTGTCTGTGTCCTGCCTCCAGCAAGATATTTATCTCCTTAGTGCTTCCAAATGAGGTCCTCAAGCTGCAACCTGATTGACAGGCTCAACTCTACCCCATTCACTGTTCAATCTCAAATTGAAAACTGATTATGTAACTAACACATAGCTGTATCCTTGAAAATCCAATATAGGGTCGGTATAAGTTGACTTGATAGCAGTGGGTTCCTTTTTAGGGTATTTTACAGTCCTTGGCTTCACTGTCACTGGTTACTGCCTCCTATGTACAATTTTTAAGATGAGTTTCTGTTGATACCCACTAATGGCAAGCTTCTGCATGTCAGAGTAGAACTGTGTTCTATGGAGTTTTCAATGGCCGACTCTTCTGAAATAAATCACCAGGTCTTTCTCCCAGGGCACCTCAGGAGGGACTCCAGCCTCCAACTCCTCAGTTAGTAGCCATGTGTGAGCCATGTGCACTACCCAGGGACTCACTCTTTAATACTGTAAATGTGTGACTCATGAGAGTGTGTTAAATGTTCTTGATGATTTTCTCATAACATTGTAAGATGTTATAAAAATAACATGTATTTAACATTCTCAGCTTTGAAGTTAATGGATATTTTAAAAGGAGCTAAAAGCTATGAGTTCTGAGCTGGTCTCCAGTAACTTAACTGGCCCCAAACTTGCAGAAAATTCTTGGCCTGAATCTGCTTCTGTAGTGAGAATACTATATATAAAATATAAACATAGAAGAATTTTTTTGGAATTATAAACCCATGAATATATGTATCTAAATCAACTAAGTCCACATGGAAGAAGTGCACCAGCCTGTGTGATACAAGGATTGTAAATTATAAAATCCAAACCCAAAAGAGGGAACAATATCAGAGCTTAACTTCCAAATACCCTGTTTGTTATGGGATGACAGTAGACACCCCAAATAGTTTGCAGTGTTCCCACATGGGCTGAGCCTCCAATAAACCATCTCTGACTGTAGTGGAAGGATGTTAATAGCCTTGCTATCAGACAGAAAGCATTGTAACGTTGACTATGGCAGTTAAAATAAAATACCGCATCATTTGATCTCCTCTTGGACCAATTTTAAATGTATTTCAGTTTCTAGTTAAAAGCAAACAAACCAAAGGAAAAACACATTTGTTTGTAGGTAAAAATAATAATAGTAAAGTTCAGTGGTGTCAATGGATTGATGTTACACAATTTGTTAACTCATGGTGTCAACACACACACACACGCTCCTCCCATACTAAACTATACAGAACTATAATGCAGGGACTTAGTAATTTCCATACAAGATTATAATCTCTATAATTCCCACCAAGTAGCCTTTTTCTAATAGTCCTGGTATGAAACTATGAAGAAGGCACCAATAGATTTCAGCTATGAGGGATTGTTGATGGAATTAATTTTCATTACCATCCTGCTGTGCATACAATGAAGGATCTCAATAGAGGAAGAGGGGACCCCACTACCAGCAAGAAAGAAGGGCCTGAAGGGGGTCCTTTGCACCCCAAGATCCCTATACATTGGACCTCCTTAACCCAGGAGATGCCTTTGACACCACAGGTACACCAGGCCAATGGCAGCAGCCTCCAAGCCAGAGCATGAGACTCCGTGGTGGTTTCCTAGCCTGCACAACCAAGGAAACCTGAGTGCACTGGGGTAGGAGGCTGGCTTGTGGAGTTGAGTGATTCTGGCCATTTAATTTGAGAGCTAGATTTCCTGACCCACAGGGTTAAAGGGAGTGTCAGGAACAGATGCTTATGAGGAGTAGCAAGTCCTTTGAGCATTTATTGGCAGCTTTAAAATAGTGTTGTAATATTGCATGAGCAGGGCAGAAGCCAGCGGGCCGTGGCTGAGAAGTCAAAGACCAAATGGATGCCTGCCCGAGAGCAGGATTGAGAAAAGGCTATCCTGTCTCAGCAATTATTTCTTGTGCTTTTGCAGCCTGCAATTTCCTTAGCAAATCCCGTAACTGTGTGTATTGTCTATGGATTCTGTATGATCATTGCAATAAAGTGTTGCAATATAGAGACCCAGCTGCAAAGTAGAGACTAATGTAGGATAGACAGTGGTGTCCATTGGGTAGAAAGGTCAGAGGGTAGACACTCTGACCTCAGCTTACTAGAAATCTGCCCTGGATGGAGTTTGATTTTCCACCCCATTGTATAGTTAGAGGAGGTCAGACCCCATCCCACCTCATTTCTTTCTTTTTCTTTACAAGAATTCTTAGTAATGTTAATGTCTACTTTAATCACAGAATAAAATACTCAAATTCAATTCTGACTCATGGTGACCCTGTAGGTCAGGGAGGATCTGCCCTTTGGAGTGTCCAAGACTATTTATGGGAGTAGAAAGACCCATCTTTTTCCCACAGAATAAGATCATTGTAAGTTGCTTAAATGCAATATTTCTTAGGTTATATGAATGCTAACATAAAATAACCCTCTAAAATCTTTCTACATTGAAGAAGCCTTAAAAATATTTTTATCATCTTTCCTTTAATGATTATTTCATTCTTTAAAAAGTTATTGATATAGGTTCACAAGTACTAATTATCACAATAGTATATCTAAAACAGAAAATTTGAAAAAAATAGTGACTTTGAAAACTTTAATCATTTGACCTAAAGTTTACAGAGTATATTAATTTTCCATTTATATAAAGCACCAAATACCAGCAGTAACTGTGCAGATGGCACCACATGATTTGTACTGTGACTGTACGTGTGTATTAAGGACAGCTCAGACTCAAGCTCATTCTATGTATGAGCCACAGCCATTCTGCTTCGTATGGAACTTACAAGACAGAAATGTTCCATAGGGTTTGTAAGACTGTAAATGTTCAAGAGAACAGACAGCCTCACAGTTCCCCTTTGGAGCAACTGGTGGGTTTGAACCACCTACCTTGTAGTCAGTAGTCCAACACTTAATTCACTTTGCCGCAAGGGCTCCTGAAGCTCATTAGAAGGCTCAAAAAGAAATTAACATGGAGTTTGAGCCTTGTTAGTATGTTGATACTTGTAAACTGGTCTTACAAAAACATTTTTGCTTGTGTTATAACTAATGACATTGATATTTTTATAAAATAATAATAAATGTCTGCTGAAACACAGAAAAAAAAGTTTATAGGTAGTCATTTTCATGTCACCTTCTCTGACCAGGTCACCCAGTGAGGTCTGCACCCTCTACAATCCTGGTAACACTGGTAGTAAATTTCTGTATGGAGCTGAAAGTCAAGTCTAGGATCATGAAATGAGAACCCATCACTGTTACTGAACAGAGTACAGAAAGCTTCTGGCCCAAAGCGGCAGTTCAGTTTGAAATAGTATGTGTAGGAGTAGAAGAAAATCAACTGAGGTATTAGATGAAGAAAAAATAATGTGGTGACAGTTAATATATATCAGACATTTGTGAAATAGAGAAAAAGCAGTCAATCCAAGTTTAGTAAAGCTTGATGTCTATTACTAAACTCAACTGAGGCACTGTAAAAAGATAAAGACATTTAAGTGTGACTAGAGTTGATCATTTAAAGTTGAATTTGAAAGTCAGAATGTCTTTTGGTAGCATATAGGAAGATAATCACCTTCTATCATAGGGAATTGCACAGAAAATTGAAGACTACAATTTCAGGAATTATTTTTAAAATCACCAAGTTCCAAAGAAACTTAAACTTGGCCATGGTATTCTGCCATAGGCTAAGACTCTGGTTAGAAAAGAATAGAGTCTGCCCAAATATTCATTGAAATTTCATCACAGCATGACCTCTTCTACTTCAGGCCTTTTCTTTCTTTCACATGAAAATTTACACAGCTGACTACTAACTAAGCATAAGTAGTCTGGGCTTAACTTCCCTATGGTAATTAACTGATACTAAGAATTCTCCCCAGTCAGTGTCTTGCACATTAACCTCTACCCATCAAGCAAAACCTGCCATGTATACAACGTTTGCCAACTAACAAAACTGCTTATTCTGAGTATATACACGGGGGCTTCAAAAAGCTCATGAAAAATTCCATCCCCCTCCCCCAAACTGAAGGCCTCTTGTCTATAGAATAAAGTAGACCTAGCAATGAGAAAGACCTGTGTGGGGATAGAGAGCATCTCTGGGGAGTAAAAGTAGGAGATAGAAAAGAGAAGGACACACAGCTTGCTTTCATTTATTTATGTAATGTGTTGTTTATTTTTAAACGGGAGGAAGTAAAGGGAAAAGAGGAAAGAAGAGAAGCTGCTAAAAAGAAGAATGGAAGGGAGAGAGGAGGGACAGAGGGCTCAAAAGAGAGGAGGGAGGAGGAGGGGGAGGGGAGACTAAGAGAGAAAGTGTCCTCGAGTTGGTCACCACCCATAGCAACCCAGTGTACAACAGGACAAAACATCTTGCAAAGAGTAAAAGTGTGACACTGAAAAGTGCAAACATCTGACTAGACTGGCTAGGGACTACATTGATGTTTTATGATAATATTTACACTTGTTGATTCAAGAAGTGCATTCACTGGGGGGAAATACAAACAGAAGGTTGATATTTAAAACTTGAAGGGGCTTAGAAAATTTCCATGCTCTTTTCATTAATTATTTTCCTCCCAAACTGCCTGAAGCTCCTGCACTTATAAGAAGCACAGGTGCCCTATTTCCCACACCCTCCCTGGCCTGTGGGGGCTCTTCCTTATAAAGGATTAAACTACAGGGTCCTTGGTCAGAACACCAGCTTCCCCAGAGCATGACGTCGAAAAAACACAGGGTGGGTGGATGTTGGGTGAATTAGATTGTAATTTGACTCTACCACAAACCACCTTTGTGACCTGAAGTAATGAGTTTAACTTCTCAAGGCTTAAATGGCTCTCAGCTCCTTCCCATGTCTAATTAAGAGGCAATGAATAGAGTGGGTTCTTCTGCTAGGAGGCTTCCTTCTGGCCTCCCTGGTAAAATTCTGATCTAGATTCAGGTAATTACACAATAGTCTAAATGGCATCTTGGGAGGCGCTCTATAACTTCCCTTTGCCCCGAGGTAGTATATCAACTTCTGAATAAAGAGCATGATAAAGAAAGTAGGGGCAAGTGCTTATAAACCACTGAAAACACTTAAAATTGTAACCTGTGTCTTGGTCAGTGGAATGTGGGAGCTCTCAGGCTCATCTCGGTCCTCAGTGGATTCTCTCAGGATTTGTCCTGCTTAACGTGATTTTAACCCTTCTGAGGCAGGGATGGAAAAATTGCATTTTACTGGTGGATTCTGGCTTGTATATGCGTTTGATTCTATTAACTTGTTTTATGACATTTTATTTTGAATTGTGTTAGGTGGCACTGAGCACTCTACTCCTTCCACCTCCCTCGGCTTCCCGGTGCTTGTACTCAGTCTGTGTCTAGATTGATGATGTCCTCCTGCCCCGAAGTTTTTTACTTTTGCCTGAACATTTTTAACTCCTGCCTAAAATTCTTATTTCATTGATTTAATTATTCATCAACAAAATGACTAACTGGACTTTTTCTGGAGCTTCTAAGTGAAAAAAAATTCTTTTTAAAAAGGCCCTGCCTGCCCTTTTTGACCTACAAAGTTTGTTAAAAGAGACAAATATAGAATTATACATATTGAAGTAATACTTACAACTAGAAGCTATATAGAGTCCTAAAGAACGAGGACTGATACGGCCCTTCCACATCGTATGAAACCACCTCTGGATAGTCAGTCCCATGACAGTGTCTTGTTAACTACAGCCTCTTAGCCATTTAATTCACTCCCAGGTAGAAGAAGAAGGAAGGAAATGAATCAAAATGTTATGTTTAATTATATTTAAGCAAGTAAACATAAGGCTAATTGTAAGCTGCAAAGAATCTTAATCAGCTTCTCTCTAAACCAGTGGTTCTCAACCTTCCTAATGCCACGACCCATTAATATGATTGCTCATGTTGGGGTAAACCCCTAACACTAAAATTGTTTTTGTTGCTACTTCATAACTGTAATTTTGCTAATATTGTGAATCAGGCAACAGCTGTGAAAGGATCATTCACAAGTTGGGAACCACTGCTCTAGACAAAGTTGTTTTGTTTTTTTTTATAAAGTGCAGAAAGAGGTAGATAGCAAATAAAGAAGGTAACTGATGTAGGGATAAAAAGAGTTCACTGAATACACTTACCACGAGGTCACTGATGAGGAAGACTGGAAGAGTTTGTGGAAAAATAAAATGAGAAGATGAAGCAATTTCCCCACAAATTTGAGTCCCTTCCTCATGCAAAATGCAGCTGAGACTTTAGCCATTTGTCCTGGTGGAGGATACGCTCTCTATCTTTATTCTTGGTCCATTCTCCTTCTTGGGAGTCAGCTATCACTGCTTCATTATCTCTGTGGAATTTTAAAATGGAAGCCCTTAGACGTCTACAGGGACTTTTAAGTCAGGAAGCGTCTATACACGGAGCATAGCTGGGATGTCTCAACCTAAATTGTTTAGGAGATAATACTGGTTGCTGGCTAGCAAGTGGATCTCCTGGTATTTGATGACTGTCACTTAATAGGTCAAGTTACCTATAGGCTAGAGATACTTTGAATGCGCCTTTTGGGGAACTATTGGCAGGGCAACATAAACAAAGTCACTGCCATAAAATCAATTCCGACTCACAAAGACCCTACTGGATGGAGGGAAACTACCCACAGATTCCAAAGCTGTAAACCCTACAGGAGCAGATTGCCGTATATTTCACCTATGTAGAGTAGGTGGAGTTGAATTAGCAACCTATCAGTTAGATAGCCACCACAGCACCAGGGTTCTTATATTTATATTAAAAGTACATTATTAAGAATGATGATTATTTCAAGAAGAACTTCAT